>NC_045600.1:62863343-63103343 GCF_009762305.2 Zalophus californianus | reverse complement strand
GCCACTGTAATCAGCTCATCTCAGGTGCCTGTTAACATCTAACCTGTGCTCCCGACGGTCTCGCTTGTGTTTTCATCCCTAATTGGGTTTAGTTCTGAAAGCTGTATCATATCCCTTTAGAAGTCAGTAGCATACCAACTCTATATAAATTGAGTAAACCTGAAAATATATTAACTTTACTAAGGTTTTATAGCTAATTTACAGTTGCCTACAATCGTAATGCATGATTGAATTAATGACAATCCTGTAACAAAAACACTAATGACATTTGTTTTTAACGTTTCCTTCAGAATATAATCATGGGGATTGTAGAGTGAGTTAAGCTTTAGACCTTATGTCTTTCGTTTCTTCCACTTTTATGACTCTGAGATAAAAAAACTCTTTTTGGTGTTCTGATCAAGAATGATAAGTTTTCTCTGCTGCAGGTTTCTAAAAGTGGAAGTTGATGTTCTAAAATGTATGTACACATTGCAACTATGTATATAGCTCAAAAGCATAAGAAGCAAAATATATTAAATTTCAACATACTTGTTATCCTGCATTCCGGTTGACTGTAGAGAACCTCTAGTCATGTCTATCTGTTTTTGATGCCTCTACAGAATAACTGCCCAGCATCCTCTGCCCAACCAATCAGAATGTAGGAAAATCTACAGATATGACGGAATCTACTGTGAATCTACCTACCAGAAGTATGTTGAAATCTTTGTGAGTCTTCCTTCTGGCTCGTGCATCAGTGCTTGTGGTTGCCAGCTATTCAAAAATATTCTTGTATTGAAACCTTATATTTCTCTAATATACTGGGGAAGAAAAAACAAACAAACCAAACAAAAACAACCAACAAAATTTGCTTTTGAAATCGAGACAGAAAAAAATGTTTATTCTTTTGAAATTGTGGTCTAAAAGTTTTTAAAAATGACTATACTAAAGCTCTTAGGTAAGCTTCTTTATATTGCAATAAACAAGTACTTATATGCAAGAAAATCTCGGCAAAATACATTGCACAGGTGCTACGCATCTTAGGGATTTGAAAGGTGTGTTATGTATAAATTAGCTGTCACTTTTTTTCAATCCTGTAATGGAATGATGAGTTGTAATTTGCATAATCCTTTAAGAAGTCAAATTATACTGTCATGTAGCAGACTTAACATGCTAGCTAAGATTTCAGAGCTTTGCAGCTAATTACTATGTACCTTACAGGACAGTTAAATTGAAGTTGAGTCCTCTGCCTTTGCTGCCATTTGCTTTGTCCATTACTTAACAGAATCTGCACTGTTGGTAATGAGGTGTTGTTACTATCACTGAAGTAAACACTCTGCTCTGGGAAGGAAAGGCATTTTAATGTATCAGAGCTTGACTTGTGTTGCTTTTGCTAAGAAGGAAGTTTTTGTTTTTTTTAAAACAATAGTCTATATTGGAGTCTCCCCAAAAGAATAACATTTGTGCTTCCCATAGAAGTTACGGAATAATGATTGAAGCAACAGTAACCTTTAATTAAAATAAGTTATTCTATAGACAATATAAAGTAAGGCAAACATAGTTCCACTGAAGGCATGAGACTTTCCAGATAGACTTTGCAAATATACTTTGGTGTGTTTTTTGTCTTCAGACTCTTCTGTAGTGGAGTGCCATTATTGAAAAAAAAATACCCTTTTTCCTTAAAAATCCCTTCTGAATACAAGCTGGTGAGTTCTACTTTCATTTACTCCTCCAGTTGGTTGTAGAGCATTTTCTTTCATGGTTTCCATTTTACAATCAGCAAATTCTGGGGCCAGTGAAGGCTGCTTTCTCAGAGGGACACAAAATGGATACCAGATGGAGCTGGGACTCTTCTCTGTATCTTTGCCACTTATTTTTCTCTGGCTTTATTTCTTGATACTCTGTTGCCTCGATAGTGTTACTCTTTTCATCAGAATTGGTGTAATTATATGCGACATTACTGATTATTATTTTAAAAAAATTCCTGTTATCTGTGAGTCATCCTTATTGTGGCTCTTGGTGGTCAGGTTTCTGTAACTTGCTAGTGATTCTGTGGCTTTGTTGTGATTCGTGGATACTTTGAAGAAGCCTTTTGCTGTATAAGAAGGGGGTCCTTTAAGGACCATCTGAAAGCAGCAGTTGACTGTTGACCATTCAAGTAATTGGAGACCAATAGCCAACTGTTGTTCACTTGTAATTAAGGCAATTTCACGCGTCCGAAATTACTATCCGCTTAGAGGCGGAGGCTTGTCAGTTTAAAGCTGGGAGCCCGGACGAGGTCACTGGGAATTCAGCCCACAGCCAGGCTACCTTTCGAACTATAGGTATCATCTCAAGGGCTGGCTTTTTTTTTTTTTTTCCATTTTCTTTTCTTTCTTTCTTTCTTTCTTTTTTTTTTTTAAGGATTTGTGTTATTTGTAGTCAAGGTAGACACAGTAGGCTACACAGCTGTGACTGCGAAGGAAAGTCACTAGGGGGATATTCATAACAAGGAAATATTGGCAAATAAATGATGAAGAAGGGGAGGAAATCCCCAAGATGTTAAATTGGAGCACTGTCACTGAGATGATTAATGGTGTTGTGTATTTTGTGAAGACGCTTATCTGGACTGTCTTAACTATAGTGTACGTTTAATAGCACCTATAAAAAAAGCATGTGGTGCATCAACACACTGAAGAGAAAAGTCCATGGATTCGGATTTTATTTTCCCGAGTGGGTACTTTCTTCAACTTAGTCTTTGGCTTCTGGCTATTAGAAAGCTGATGTTAACGTTTGTTACAAAGAAGTATGTATATTTTATATAATACTAGTCTGCATTTATGTAGCTCCCATTCCTACGGGATTGAAAATGTTCTTGTGCAAAAGATGGGTACTTTTTCAACGCTCTCGAGGGGTGAGTGCTAATAATAGGGAAATGGTGATTGCTCAGATTTGCCTAGTCTTTCTAGGTAGACAGAGTTGGTCAGAGGGCTACGGTAGTTGAAGGACCAAAGTTTCATCAATGATGCGGTCAGTTTTCTGTCAATTTCTGGTGAAGGAGTGGTTGTCCTGGAAGGTGGTCTAGCTTTCAGTTTTAAACCACGAATATCCTGATTCTATGTAATGAATTACCACTTGCCTTCGGGGATCTTTTGGCAGTGATGGCAGGTGCATCACTGGGCAGTTACTTAACCTTCCTGGTTCTCAATAATTACTGTTAGACATAGAGATAGATATAGACTAATAACATATAATTCTATCTTCACTGAGCTTAGTCTATTTTTCAGTTTGGTTTTCAGTTTGGGCGGCCCTACCCAAATAGTGGGATAGGAGTCCAATTTAGTGGATCAAGATCAAAATTAAAAAAAACAACTGAGAATTTTAGTGCATTGCACTTAAGGAGAGTGAGTTTTGTGAGGCTTCTGTTTTTGTTGTATGTGATTGTGTAAGTGTACATAAAATGCGTGTGTCCATGGGGTGGGCCCTGAGGTAAAATGTTTCTTACTGTGTGTTACACCCGAAAAAGATAGAATCAGTAGATAAGTGTATAAACATAATCATGTATGGGTGTTAGTTACGTCATTGTGAGGGTACAGTGGGTTATAAAGAAAGAAATGGTGAGGAATGGAAAGGCTTCCCTATCTGGTCTCTCCTATCAGAATGTGCTGGTGCTGACTTGCATGGGCCCATGAGAATCGTATGCACATCTTTCCCATTCTGTGATCCCTGACCTCATGTTAGTAAGTGGAAATTGGGCAAAGTATTTGCACTATGGAAATTGGAAAATGCTGCAAATCAGGTGCCCTCCTGTCCCCGATGAGTTGTTAAATATTTACCAGGACATCACTGTTCTTGATCCTTTCAACGGTAGTTGTATGGTTTTATAACTGAATTTTCCTACATTTTACAACACTATGTGGGATTTAGATGTTATTGGGAGTTATTAAACAATTTTAGTAATATTGAAAACTTAAAGTAAGCAGGAAAAGAAAACGTGTGGTTAAATCAAAAAGCTATAATTTAGAATTTTAAAAAGGTAGTTATTCTAACTTCTTACATTAAATGCTTATGACGTTGCCGACTTAAAATGTAAAATTGTAATCAGTGATAATTTTTTTGGCAAAGGGTAGGAAAGCAGGGTTTTCAAAAACACTAACCATATTGTAAATATTTGACAGATTTTTTTTTGTTAAGCAATGATTTTGGTAAGTACCGAAACTTAGAGAATCCAGACCCCTTTCCCCCTTTTTAAGCTGTCTTTAAGTTTGCAAACTATATCTGGGTTTTAGTGAATTCATCTGTAAAATCATTGATTTGACTGGGAGATGCCACAGTTCTTTCTAATTAAAACAATTTTGTTTTTTTTCTATTTTCAAACAAAAATAAACATGTGGAGAGTCTAAAAAGAGGACATGCCTCCATAATAACTATGATAACTTTAAACTTCTAAATAAAGGCAAAATATTTGATTTGGAGGAGAGGGAATTTCCATGGACATTGATGGGATTTTACCACAAAATACAGTGGCAATCACCTGTGTTAATATGGCATCGTGACGAAAGGTAACTGGGAAAGAGTAAACTGAGCAAGGCCTTTTGTAGCCTCCAAGTTTGTCACAGTTTGGCTATGTGGTTTGACACTATTGTAGCTGTGTTCAAGAACAATCATCTCACTAATACTTAGAGAACATGGATGTGGAGACTGCAGCTTAAAGGACTACTGTTCAGTGAGCACATGCTATGCTGTTGCAATAGTTCCTGCAGGACCCATTTTGAACAAAGGGCTTTCACCCAGAGTGCCTCATCTCTAAGTGTAGCCGAGACTGAGAAGGTGTTGGCCACAAGACTGCGATCACCTAAAGAGAAGGGGCCATTGGCAAAATGGTGGAGGTTGTCTGTTTCCTGCCTCTCTGTCCAAGCCCCTTTCCCTCCGTGAAATTCATGCCACCTGGATACCTGGTTAGCGTTTCGTGCCCAGGCCTTTACCCACGAGGCATTTTTATCCATACCCCTCATTGCACATCAGGTGTTGTTAACTGATAATGTTACTCTTCTTAGGGCCATTTGCATTTTAATAAACAACTCTAAGTGAAAGAATTCAAGGAAAAATGGGGTTATTCTCCAATGGAATAATTTCAGGCAACACGACGGGTTGGAGAGAGAAATCTTGGGCTGGAAAGGGAGAGGTGATGTCTTCCTTTTCTGAAAAGAAGAAACCCAGAATGAGGGTGTTCTCCTGCTCAATATAGTGTTCAGGCTGGCTTTGGCCAAGAAGCCTGGGTTTGGAAATGGGCAAATCCAGACTCCAAAGAGAGAAGGAATTAATGAGGTCGGGGACAAGAGAATGAGTGAAGAAGGAACTCACCAGTCTTTATCAGCTGTGTTGTGCCAGACAGAGTGCTAACCACTTGCACATGTTATCCCAATTAAGGAGAACAAGACAGGTTCCTTGTCAGGCAGGCTGCTGGGGGGATAGATGGTCACCTGTGCTGGCGGGGAGGGAAAGGTCAAGGAGGCTCTAGCAGCTACAGTAGTGAATTCTTCTGGCTGTTTAACCTGATTGATTGATTGCAATTATACAGCACCCCCCCAACCCCACCATTGGAATGATTTATGCCAGTTGTGTTTGGATCAGTAAATAACAAAGAAGTGAGAAAAGAAATATACAATGAACTTCATAAAGAGCTCTAATAGAATCTGCATGTTAAACATTGAACTTGGTAGCAAGAACTGCTTCAAGCCTTTCAACATCCAAATGAATTCTAATTTCCACATCATGCCTTTCAGACCTCAGCATGGTTTCTGGTGGTTTCTCCCAGTTAATTTTAGCATCACACCAATGATTTTGCCTGTAAGTGACTTGAAGTGGTATATCTTGGTAATGTGGATAGTATATTATTTAGGGCTAATGCCAGGCTAGCTTAAAAAAGAGCTAATTTATTCATTCATTTAACAACTATATTTTGATCTTCACCCACGGGTCAGGTGCTATTCTGCATAAAGTGACTTAGAGTTGACTGAGAAAGCCTGTGCCCTGCAAAAGCCTAGAAGACTGATGTGAATGGGTAATTGGGATTCTGTGTAGGAGGTATTTCCAGTGAGGCGTGCAAACAATAGAAGTGGTCCTAGGAAAGGGTTAAATTATTTAACAGTCGAGGTGGGCCCTGGGATCTTCATGGTAGAGATTTTGATTTGGGGGACAGGGGTTTGAGGTCGTGATTTGGGCCAAAAGACCAGTATTTCTGGTGTAGCAAATTACAAATGGCATATGTCAGGCAGGATAAGGGTGACAGGACTTCAGTTTGGAGGAGGGGGTAAACTGAGGCATTGGGGTGGACTGCCATCCTGGGAGAGAGCCCTGGAGGAGCTTTCAGGAAAAGAATGTGGCAGGGACAGCAAGTCAGAACAGCTCTGCAAGTTGCCCACCATCTCAGCCTCTTTGTTGGGGAAACTCCTTTTCGTGTGCTTTGCTTGGAGGAGGTGCGTTCAGGGTTTGTGAGTTTGAAGTTATTTTTGACTTAAAAACATCTTGCAGGACTCTACCAGTATGAAATCCAGTTCAGGACCTGTCTACAAGTTTACTGCTTTTTCTGGCTTGACATGCTCCAGATTTGCCTTTCTCCTCCCAGACCACTTGTAATTCAAGATAAACTAATGGCGGAGAGTCAAAATGGACAGGTACAGGAGGCATGATTTAAAATGAAAGAGTATTAATTGGCTTTACCCAAATGTGTCTTTTCACTTTGAGAGAAGTGCCTGCCTTGATTTTTAAAACTTGGCTACTGACACACCTGCAGTATGTAGGAGAACTCTCTAGAAACTTGAAGAGAAGGCAAAGGTCAAGGTGAGAGGAATAGAGTGACAATGAACTTTTTGCAGGCATGCTGTTGAAATCGCTAACGGTGATTTCAGAGAGAGACAGGGAGGCTAATGTGCTTGTGCCCAGATCTTAAAAATAATACAGCAGACTTAAAATTATACGTCAACTATGGTTTTAGTAAATTCTCACCTGAAGAACAGTTTGTTCTGTGTGTTGATGGGTGTTCCGTGTAGATGTGTCTTCAGTGAATTTTTGGACTTTGTTTATGCATTAGAGTGGAAGAATTATGCTTTAGTTTTTGTGAGCAACATATTTTAAGAGATCCACAAGTCCACACAATAGTTATTTCGTAACTGGTAGAGGTAGTTAAACCTCCTGGAAATGGATCTGAGTTTGATTCCCCCCCCCCATAAGGATTAGATCTGGGACCGTGGCTAAGTTACTTAACTCTTAATGCTTCTGTTTTTTCACTTCTGAAATGGGGGTAAAAATGAAAATTATCTCATAGCTGTTTTGAGAATCAGTGGGTTAATGCCTTGACTTTTTTTTTAAATCTTCACAATAAGTTGAAGTTCTAGGTATCATTACCACCATTTTACAGATAACAGGGTCTTACAGAGCTGAAACAGCTCACTTGAGGTTAAGAAGGTAGGATAAGGTGAAATTTAGTTTAGCGTCACGGAACTGTCACTCATTGGCCCACATCTGTTCTCCCGTCCCCTTACCTGTTCTTGTAAATTAAGTTTTATTAGAACATGACCACACCTGTGCACTTAAACATTGTCTGTGACTGCATTTGTGTTAGTGGCAGGGTTGAGTAGGGCTGACAGAGACCATATGGCCCATCAAGTCTCAAATGTTTACTGTGTGGCCCTTTACAGAAAGTTTGACCCTTGCATTAAACCTCAGTCTGTTTGACTTAGAGCCTAAGGCCCATACCACAAAAACGCTTACTATGGTGCTTGGCGTGTAGTAAGTACCCCCTGAATGAGTACTACTTTGTTCCTCATCTAACTTAAGGTACAGCTGTTCATATCAAAGAACTTGGGTCTGCAAAATGGAGATAAAAAACTTACAACTTCGAGTAGGATAAGCCATTATGGCTATGGCAATACTGAATTCCTAAAGGAACACATCCTGAATTCTGTCTTATATCTCCCACTTATTACTAGGCTTTATATAATACAAATTCACGAAAGAATTTCCATCTTCATACCAATCAGAGTACAGTACATCATTAAAGGGAGTAATTGTGAACTTCAGTGAATATTCAGAATCTGGTAAATTAACCTCATACAACGGAAAATTTCATATTCTTTGGAAATTTAAGAAAATCTCATGAAAAATACAGTGTGGAATTGTGACTTAATTTTTGAGCAGATTATAATACTATATAAGCACTGTGCTTACAGTAGGAAAAAATGCAGGATTAATCTCTTAAAAGATTTAGTTTATAGATTTTATAAATTTATAGATTGACAATACTTTTCCTAATAGTTTTCCCAAAAAGGAAAGGATGAAATTATGGTTTCGACTTGACCCTGCTCAGAGCTTTTATTTGAATGCATTCGTCTATTGATCCTGGGAGCTTGCTGTCCTCTGCTCAGTAAATGGCCTTGGGTTTGGGTTTGTGTTACTTTGGAGTTTAGAGAGCACAGTGTGTGTCCCATCAACTTGTATTGGGATAATCTGGGAATTTCCTTTGACTAACCCCAGTGCCATGGCTCTGGGTTGGTGAATGGGGGCGCGGGGAGGTTTCCTACATTAGTTCTGTGTTCTCTTGGAATAGCTGTTATTTTCGAATAAAGCTGCAATACAATTTCACTCCGGAACATTTGGAAAATTGTTCCAAAATCAGAGGGAAACATGAATGTCTTTTATAATGGTAACACCCATAGATAGCCACGGTTCACAACTAGGTGTTGATCATTATATAGAACTGTGTTGATAGGCATGTCCTGTTTGACAGATCTGTATCTACATATGTAGGCATTTCTTGTGGATTCATCCTGAAGTTGTCTTAGCTGGGAAATTTCTGGGGCCAAGTGTTGTAACTTATATACAAGCAGCTTATTTAGGGGCAGCAGGAAGCTATATGGTCACCTTCTCTCTAGAAACCATGTTTTGCAGAGAATTCCTTTCGTGACATTTTTTTCCTGTTGCAGTGTGTATCTCCTTTCTCAAATTTTATCACTTTGTTTCTTGTGCTTAGAAAAAAATCAGAACACAAGGGAACTCCAGCAAGAACCAGTGATATTAGTGACATTAGTGATTGAGATTTTCAACAGAAAAATCCCTCCCTACCCTCTAATTTTTTTTTTAATCTAGTACTTCATTGTTTAGAAATAGTTTTGGAAGAGTTTGATGCTAATGGTGAGAAGGGTGTGGTGAGTTATAGTAACAGCTTTTTAAGATCAGAACATGTACATTTGTAAGAAGTAACTGCTGGATGATTAGGTGGAGTTTTCTGGTCACTTTACACACACATGCCTCGTCTGCTGCATCATCTTAAGGTTGCTTATAAAGCGAATTCTATTTACTGTGTTGAGCACTGAGATATTTTGATGTAGTTCTCAAAGCAGAGAGAAGTCGGGGTCCTGGGAGGATTTGGGGTCCATGGCCAGCATGTAAAGAAAGCATTCTTGGGTGACTCCCTCCCCCCCCCCGCCCCCGTTGTCAAACTTGAGACCTTTGTGATTCACTTAGCAGTGTGAAGAGTCTTTGGAATTGACTGCTTGAGATTGATGTGATTAAATGGACCATCTCTGCATCTTTTTTAAAACCTAATTGCCCTTCCCTCCCTTCCCCTCAGCCCAGTTATAAAGAATCTCTGCAATAAATACTAAATGCAGTAGTATTTATGTATTAGATTATGTAGCGAGCCTCACTCTTTGCCCAGGTACCAATGGGGAGAGTCCGGTTTCTTGCACTAGCAGCTGTCCTCACTTGCATTTCAACCAACTTAAGTTTTCACGACAGCATTGTTTTCTTGACCATTGCGTGTCAGGGGTGCTCAGAGTGAATCAGAGCCACTTGCGTACCTTGGCCTTGAAACCAGGAGGTACAGGGTCTTCTTGATGATGCTCCTTTTCCATTCTTCAACTCCACTAACAAAACTGTTTCAGGAGTGAAATCGAGTGTCTGGCACAGTCAGGCATGGAGCTTCCTGTCTTGTATGCTTTAGACACCGTCTGGATTTCCTGGTGAAGAAGACCTTTGCAGTAATTACGGGGAGGTCTTTGCTCACTCCCAGGGAAGGAGCATGCTTTCTAGGGACTACCTAACTGCTTGATGGCCTGAAAGGGGAAAATAGAAGCAACATCTCTTATTCTCATCCCTCTGGAGAAATTCATCAGGTGTCCTAAGTCTCGAATTAATAACAGTGAAAGCAGCGACATTCATGTCACCCTGTTTTTAAAAGGAGAGGTTTGGAGACCTATCCAGTGGGGAGGATAGTGGAGGGTAGGGGTATTTCTTGAGCTCTTGTAAAATTGATAGAGAAATTCATCTGCTAGAAAGATTGTTTGCCCTCTTTTGTGAATGCTGCTTTTAAGAGCTAGTAACAAATTTATGAGACTGGTAGGAATAAAGAAAGCTGATTTTTATTTTTTTAATTTTACTGTACTTGTGAAATGTTTTGGGGAAGGGAAGACTAGAAAACTAAAATTCTGGGCCAGCGGATTTTAAGTAGAATACATTTGTACAAGAATCTAGTGGCAAATTTGGTTTACTTGTACCACATATACCTTTATTGGCTCTCTTCAGGAGAAGTTTGCCGGACAAAAGATTGTTGTGATATAGAGCGTCCTCAAAACTTGAGGCTCGGAGCTGTGGAGAGAGGAGAGAATGAATACAGCTGCATTTATTCTTCCATCCACAGGAAATACTCATGGATACTAAGGTCTTCCATTGTGAGGCAAAACTGATCCTTCTGGGGACAACAAGTTTTAACTCTTGACCATGAAGTTGTGGTTGAGTTTTACCATTTCTGCTTGTGTGTTGGCTGGTTTTTTTATATGCAGTGAGATAGAGGAGGCTGAATTCAGAGAAGTAACTTATTCCAACACCATTCCAATGGTGTTCTGTTGTCTCTAAACATCATTGTCATTGACTCCCCACAACCATGTTTGAAGTAAGTAGGTTATATACTCATTTGGCACTCAAGAAAATGAAGGCTCAGAGGTTAGGTGGGTTGTTCAACTTACGCAGCTAATGTTTAATCTGATGACTGTTTATGGCAGCCCCAATTCACGTCATCGTGGCCCAGCAGTTCCTTCACTTTCAATTGGATGATGTGGCCCGTTGGAGCAGGATGCTTGTCCACAAAAAAACAAAACAAAACAAAACACAACCACTTTCTGTTCAAGGGTAGTCTGCTGAAATCTAGTTCCATAAAAGAACAAGAACCTGAGGAAATTAAAGCCTTACATATAGAAGAGGGTGAGTTTGTTGTATTTGAATGTTAGCTGTTGAATGTCCTTGGTATGCACAGCTGTACGTTCTCCGGTATAGGGGCAACTAGGTCTGCCCTTCGGAAATTTCATCTGTCCTTGCACTGCAGTTATCACACACAAGTGGATGAATCTCAAATTTTTAATCTTCAGTACTACCTCTTTGCCAATTTGGGTTTTAGATTTCCAAACTGCTCGAGGTTTCTTCTTGTGATTTGCTTGACATCAACTTAAGCATGTAATGACCAAAAAATTCGCAAGCACTTCTATGGACATAGCCAATTAATCCTTCCCGCAACCCAGTGAACAGTGTTTTATCTCTTTTTTCTGTGGGGGGAAAAAAGGAACCTAACATCAAACAAAACCCCTTGAGTCCTAGAGGTTAAGTGATGTGAATACTCTCACACAGCTGCCATGTAGCGCGGCCCGCCTGCAGAGTGTGACCTCTCTCCCCTCCCAGTCTGGGGTTCCCTCCGGGACCACGCACCTGTGCCCCAAACACAGCTCTGCATCTTCCTTGGAATGGTCCTCTCCTACCCTGCCCTTCTTTTGCTTTATCTTCATTTTTGTAGTCATCCAGGCTCGCTCCTGGACCCCTCTTTCATTCTGCCTCTCCTGTCTCCAATAGCCTGTTAGTAGCATGATTTCCTGTGGAAAAAAACTTGTCTTTTGTTCCCATCCCCTTGGCCTAAATTATTAGTCATTATTATTTCATGCCTAGCTTGTTGCAGTCTCCTGTTAAGTCTTCTTATCTCCTTCAATTGAAGTTAAATGCTGGAGTCCTACTGTATACAAAGTACCATGCAAGGGAAGGCAAAAATACCTTTTTTGGGCCACCCTATAGTTATTAGATTAAAATTCTCTTTCTAACATAGTTCCTTGCTCAAAGGCCTCAGTGGTTCAATCTTACTGTATGGGGTCACAGTCTTAGCTTAGTATTCAAGATCCACCAGTCTTGGATCTAGTTTGCCCTCCGCCTCCCCAATGAATATCTCTCTCAACAGACTCTCTCTGCTCCTATCTATGAATGGTATCTGTGTAATCTTGCGAGGTGCAACACACACACACACACACACACACACACACACACACACACGCACACACACAGAGACTTTGTGCTTTAGCATTATCCACCGTGGTTTCTCTCTTTTCTTAATTCAACATACTTATTGGGTACCTTCTATAACCAGGAGCTATTGTGTGGGACATACAGTGAACGAAGACTGGAATCTCTGCCCTGAAAGTTATAGGGCATTAGAGACTGATAGTAAACAGCAAAAGTTACAAACCATGCACATCATACTGTCTATTCAGTGGTGGTCAGTGCTGTGGAATAAAAATCAAGAAGGTTAAGAAGGAATTAGGAGTACTGGGTGAAGATGGGTCAGTTATGGTTTCAAGGAGGTGCAACCCCCATTTAAAAAGATGATATTTGAGTAGAGACTCCTGGGAACTGAGGGAGTTAGGCCTCCAGATAACCCTGGGGGGGGGGGAATACTCCAGGCAGAGTGAGCACCTGCCATAAAGGTGCTGAAGTTGAAGAGCTTTCATTGCTTTCAAAGAATGCGGGGAGGCTGGTGCAGTGGGTTAGAAAGAACAAGCACTGCAGCTGGAGGCAGGTCAGAGAGGGAATGGGGGCCCAGCGCACAGGACTCTGACAAGCCAGGTAAAGCCTCGGGCATTTACTCCACCTGAAATGGCTTCTTGGGAGGATTTTTGTCTTGAAAGAGGAATGGGATCTGGCTGCTAGCTGAGTTCATGCTTCAGGGGGCCATGGTGGAAGCAGGGAGACCAGTTCAGAGACTATTATGGTCATCAGAGCGGTTTAAGTGTGCAAGGTGTGGAAGTAGAGGTGGTGAGAAGAATTTGGATTCTGACATATTCTGAAGGAAGAGCCAGCAGGATTTTCTGATGGAGTGGACTGAGAGGAGATATAAAGAGAAGAAAGTCAATATTGAATCCGAGATTCGATTCTAATGCATCATTTACTCTGTATCACACATGTGGTAGCATTCAATTGTATATATGCAAATAAATACCTCTTAGGAACTCTTACATTGGAAGAGGAAGCAGTTTATAAACTTACAAGTGAGAGGACAAAAGACTACAGGTCTGTCTATGAGTGGATATCTTAGTAAGATTGCAAGTTCCTTTAAGGTATTGATTCATTTATCAATCCACAAAACTTTCCAAGGTACTTATTAAAGGCCAGTGGTCATCTTACCTTGTTAGTAGGTGGAATTAGGGGCAGCTTCAGTAGAGTGGACAAGAACACAGGCTCTAATTGAGACTGAGGGATTCAAACCCTACTTGAGTCATTTATTTGCTGGGTGATCTTGAACAAGTTATGTAACTTCTCTGTTACCTATTTTTCTGATCTGTGAATTGGTAGTAATCTCTCTCCTCGGTTTTCTTGAGTCATTTATTTGCTGGGTGATCTTGAACAAGTTATGTAACTTCTCTGTTACCTATTTTTCTGATCTGTGAATTGGTAGTAATCTCTCTCCTCGGGTTTCCTATGGGAGTAAATGAATGAATACATGTAGAATACTTAAAACAATACCTGGTACATACTAAGTGTTCAGATAGTGTTCATCATTCCTAAGTAAATGTTGAAGAAAAATGAGTTAAAAGAGGATTACCATTTGGAGTGACTTTTGTTCCTTAAACCCCATGGTCAAAACCTGCCAGGTTGCCTGGATAATAAATGTGAATAATAAGGTCTCACAGTAAGCCCTGCTTTCTAGCTGATGGTTAAAAATAACAGAGAATTGCATTATGATCAGTCTGATACCTGTCTCTTTTTAGAGGTGGACAGGAGGCTGGTCAGCATCCCCTATGAGTACATTTGATTGACAGACTGGCAAACAGTATTTAAATACCTAACACATAAAAAGATCAATGTTTTCTTATTATTTTGTAGCTTAAAATGTTGAATGTGTATTAAAATGAGAAAAATAATTTTCAGGATAGATATGACTTTCCTAGTACATAAAGGCAAGGAGATCACATCAAGAAGGGAATATTATTTTTTTGCCCCAATACAGGAAATTACTATTTTTCCCTCCATGTTTATATTTTGATACATAATATCTCCTTTTTTTTTTTATTTCTCATGTGGCAGTCTTCCTTTCATCCCTCTTACTATCAGCAACTAATTGGGCCTCCAAATCCAGGAAGTAGCAGTGTGTTGCTGCTGTGGATGCTGTGGATGTCTTTAGTGTCAGAGGTGGTTTGAAGAGCTGCTTAATTCTGCTTTTCGTCGTACCTGGTACTTCAGCGAGGCCCTTGGGTTCTGTTTGAGCTCGGTATTGCTGATCCCATTCTGTACATTCTAGATGGCAATGTAGACAGTGGTTGTCAATGAGTAACAGGTAAATATTGAACAGGGAAGCCCTTTTGATTAACTTTGTGGATCATTATTTGAAAGTAGCTTGCCGTCCGAACAGCTCCATCACTCATGATCATAGCACACGGCACGGGGGGCAGAGCATCAGGCTGTTGGTTGGAAAGCTGAGGTTGCATTCTTGGTTCTGTACCTGGTCCTGCATTCGTGCGGTGCTGGACTGGTCACAACTATCCAGTAAGCTAAATGGTGATGATTTAGCACAATGGGAATGCAGAATATTTAGGATGATAAAGCACAAAGAATGGTCCAGACGGACTTCCCACTCTGTGGGTATGAATATGTTAAAGCATATTTATAATTTGTTTAACGTAACTTGAATTTTTTAAATTTTTTATACAGATCCAGAAATTGTTTAGTAGGGAATTTAGACAAAGACTGAAAGTGAATTTTTGATCCTACTAGTTTGTGCTAAAAAGTTGTAATTTCAACATTGATCTACTTCTTGAAGTTTAATTTATACCACCTAATGGGAAAAACTGTCCTTGGTTAATAGGTTCTGATCCAGCTGTTGAATCTCATGGTACATTAGTGGTTTATCACCATTTCAAACAATACCATTATAATTATTAGTATTTTGAGCTCCTATCAAAGAGTATTCATGGCACTTGGTAAGAAGACCTAGATAAGACTGAATAAAAATAGATAGCCACCTGGTCTCAAACATTTCTAGGTCAACATTAACATGGTCATTAAAAGATACAGAGAGACTACAGTGGGTTCGTTCACATGTCTTGAGGAGAGACCTAATTCAGTGGTCAAACAGGCCATTCTAAAACACTTACATAAGGTTACCGTTTTCTAGTAAATCTTTCTGTGGAGTCTTTAATCATGTCCAGCTGTAGAAATATTCAGAAAACTAAGTGCCATAATTAAGATCATTAAAATCACCAATGCAAACCTATCTCCTTCTTACCCTTATTCTAGAGCAATAGTAAAAAAAGGTAGACATTTTATGACATTTTAAATGTATAATCCAGCCTTTTAAATTTGCTTCATTACATGGATTAACGCCACTGTTAGTTGCTGTTGAACCTGTATGAACCAAAAAGTGACAAAATCTATATAAACTAAAAGATAATTTGATTCTGAAAAATCATTTGAATAAGGAGTACAATATAAGGTAGTTAGGCTGACTAGAACCGTAAACTACAGGATCCTATCCCCTTTCTGGGGAAGGGATTCTATGTTGGTATCACTTTTAAAAATGTGTTTCAATTCTGCTTTAAAATCATGGAAAATATTAATATTTTCGCTTTAACTGTAATGTTCTAGACTAGTTGATGGGAACCCCTCTCCTCCTACCTCTCAAACTCTGGCCCAGAAAGGGAAAGAACTTAAAATTTCATTGAGAAAATAACCTCAACTAGGCAAGTACTACTTGCAAAGTAATGTGTTAGAAATCACGTATTATATTTTTTTAAACAATTTTTTTAAAGATTTTATTTATTTGACAGAGACACAGCGAGAGAGGGAACACAAGCAGGGGGAGTGGGAGAGGGAGAAGCAGGCTTCCCGCGGAGCAGGGAGCCCGATGCGGGGCTCAATCCCGGGACCCTGGGATCATGACCTGAGCTGGAGGAAGACGCTTAACCTACTGAGCCACCCTGGCGCCCCATCATTTATTATATTTAGAAATCTCAATAAACCTATCATGTGCATGCCAAGTACCCATTAAATTAAAAACCCAGCTTAATGAATGTGAAATTTCTTTGCAATAGAAATACACTGAATGCTAATGTTTCAAGAGTGGTAACGGGCCACTGTATTGATCTTTCTTCAGGGGAGCCAGGATCTAATTTGGATTTGGTTCCAAGGGAACATGTGTGAGGTGGTCCCATCCTAACCCACACCACAAAACTAGAAAATAATTTGATAGAAATCTTTGTTTAGAACTGAAATAGCAGGGGATGCTATGGGTCAAGGTAGAATTGGCAGGGGCATGTGGAAATGTGTGTGCATAGCATGGTTAAAATATTTTAGGCCCTTGATTGCTTGAAATTATAGGCAGTGAATTCAACATTTAGTCTTTCTCTGAATGGGGCAGGAAACTTGGCACACAGGACTCTTCTGTGTAGACTTGTGAGTCATACTATGATATTTTGGTTCTAAGAAAATATATAAAAAACAAATATATACATATAATAAAAGTACATGTTTTTCAATACTAAAAATTGCCTAATTTCTACAACTTAAAAGTTTTATGTTTATACCCCAATAGGAGATAGAAGGAATTAGATGAGGTTTACCTAAATGATGATATCTTTACTGGCTTTTAATATTCCATTTTAGTAATTAGACAAGTTGGTAATGTTTGGGGAAAACAGAATATATGGGGCTAGGGTGTGATGGCTTTCAACGTCACTTGGCTCCATCCAAGAACGAATACTTCACACTCTTTTTGTGAGAAACTGTAGACGTTCCTTAATCTCAAGGAAGTTTCGGGCCAGCAGGGAAACTACGATAATAATTGACTGATTTGGTAAATAATTACTGAATACCTACGAAGTGACAGGCATTGTTCTAGGCCCTAGAGATTCCGTGGTGAACAGGACATCAAAAGTTGCTACGGTATGGAGTTTATATTCATTTGTGGAGGGCAGACAATATGCAGATGCATGTATCCTATTAAAAAGGTATTGCTCTATAGTATGAAAGAAATTAAATCAGGGCAAGGAGATGGAGCATGAATAAGTGCTTTCGTTGCCAGAGAGGACATGTTTAGTACCTTAAGAATGACGTAAGTGTCTCTGTTCTCTGCAAGTACAGACAAGCAAGTCCATTTATGGCTGTAGAGAATTGGGGAACTCTTGTAGGGGAAGATGGAACTTAAGCTGACCTTTGATGGATGGGAATGGCTGTGTTTGTATATGACAGAGGATGGAAATAAGAGTTTATATTAAGGGTGGACTAGAAATAAGGGGTAAGATTGTTGGGGACTTGAGAGAATTTTGGATTTGACATTTTAGATGGTTCCAGCATATTGAAGAATACTGGAGTATGTGGGATGTTTCTACCTCTGTGTTTGCATGGAGTAGTAAAGAAACACAGGCCATCTGACAGGCTTTTAGGATAATTAAGAAATGAGAAGACTATATAAATTTTCTATTTGCACAGACATGACTATTTCAAGGTTTGTTTAAGGGCTATTGTGGGAACAAGGGGTTGGGTGGAGGGACCATGTGATGTCCTGACTCAAAAGTGTTCAGCAGACCGGGGAGTTTGAGAGTCACTGTTGGAGGTCCAGCGTGCTGGCTGTGGTTTACATGATGACCTACATTCTTCAGCAGGATTCAGTCAGGAAATACTTTTTAAAATTATATGTATCGATAGTGTACCCAGAAGAACTCATGAGATAACAAACACTTGGAGGCATGAATAGATAACCAAAAATAGTTCCATAGATGGGTTAATTATTTTAAGAAATGGCCTCCATTTAATTTGTATTTTACTATATAAGAAGCAAATGCGTGCTAACATTATAGCATGGGGTGGGTAAGATAAACTAGGGATCAGCAAATAATGACCTTGAGCCCTGTTTGTTATTGGTGAGTCAAGGTGCCAATCAGACATGTCACATGTGCATGTTGCAGGGGCGGTGCAGGAATGACACATTGTTTCTTGAACCTCAGTCAGTGCCTGAGAACTGCTGTGTATATGTGTTTGCTAATGGCACAACCGACTTGCGTGATTAGTAGTCTTGTTTTTGACCGCCACCATTTTGAGGGGAGGTTTGCCAGACATTTTTCTGATCTGGTATGGACTTCAGAATTCACACTCATCATGCTTCCTACCTCCATCTAGGTAAACAATTTGAGAAAAAGGGGGAACAAATTCCCATTTCTATCGTAATTTCCTTAGAATTTACTAATGTATTTTTTGCCTCAATAGATAGGCCCCTGTTGAGAGATGTTCCATTGTACAAAACAAGGGGGGAAATTGGAGGGGGAGACGAACCATGAAAGACGATGGACTCTGAAAAACAAACTGAGGGTTCTAGAGGGGAGGGAGGGTGGGGGGATGGGTTAGCCTGGTGATGGGTATTAAAGAGGGCACGTTCTGCGTGGAGCACTGGGTGTTTTGCACAAACAATGAATCATGGAACCCTACATCAAAAACTAATGATGTAATGTATGGTGATTAACATAACAATAAAAAATTAAAGAAATAAACTAATGATGTAAGACTACATTAATTATTGGAATGCTAGAATTTCAGAGCTCCATTTTTATAGGAATTCTGACAGTAGTTCTTGAGCATTGGTTTTGGTAGGAATTCTGACTTACCTATTTTAAGATTTTGTGCACTTACTGCTGCATGCAGATGAGAGCTTATTCCTAGAACTACCTGGACTACCAGGATCTTCTGCATATTCAGATGACTTTACAGAACATGAGCATGAGTATCCTGGAAGGGAAGCTGACTCTATCACTAACAGCATGTGTTAGGCAGCTTAGCTCGCATCCTTTTAAGACCTTTTAATTCCTTTGTTTGGAAGTCCTGTTTTCTTCTTAGTTTCATAGATATGGTTACATCATTAAAGGTCTTCATGACCTTCGTTCCTTAAGCTGTGTCTTAGACTTGCTGTCTTCTCTGTCTCCAGACCTTAGCTTGTGAAGCTGACCTCACCCAGTACAACGAGTGCTCCGTTTTTCTGGTTGAACTGGCCACAGTCTCTTGGTCCACCTGCCTGTCTTTGTCAGGGCACCAGGACACGTTTTAGACCAGCTTCTGTTTTTCAACAGAAACAGAACTGCATCTCTAATGCTAAATACTGGCCACTGAGCTGGCAGGAAGGGGGAATTACTATACGTTGATTTAACTTCTTCAAAATATTTGTTTAGGGAGGCAATGATTTAATGAATGTTAATAAGTTTACAATTCAGCAAATCTTTAATAAACTGTATTTGCAGAGTCCATAAGAATCTGTATTTTGTTTAACTTCTAACATTTTAAGATTTAGTTTTTTATTTGGTTAATTGGTAGAATTGGATTGAGTTGTGTTACACTCAGGTTTTCAGTCACTCACAATTCTATGTGTCTATTTGTTTCTGTAATAATAATTGGTCTGCAAAATCCTCAGCCAATGAAACAAGCACTTTGTTGGTAAGTAGTAAGCATTTTTTACGTTTTTCTGGAATAACTTCTCAATAGACCTAAATATCATTAATTGAAAACAAAAATCCCTGACCTTGTCTATCACTACCTCTCCCTCACAGTCCTCCCTAAAAACCTAAAAACAAGAGTCTTTGTCTTTTATCATCAGGTAAATTCTAATGAGTAGAGAGGTTGATAAGCAGAACTGAGACCTCACATCCCAAGAAAAGAATTACGGATTTGGAGGGTCGCGTGGAGTATTGCATAGGAAATCTGCATTAGAAAGTAGAGAGCCTCTGTGCTGAAAAGCTACTTGGAGCCCTTGAGCTGGGGAATTTTGTTTTCCCATAGGTGTTGTGTTACCAATTACATGAAGAGTACAGACTTCCTGTTAGTTGATAAATGGAGATTGGAATCATTTATTAGGTTATTTTATGGTATTTGTTAACAATATTTACCTTCCTAAATTGATTCAGCATAATCCTTACTGTAGCTTTCCTTCATTTCTGGAAGACATATAGATAATGTGGTGCTTTGATAAAGCCTTACATGGCACTGAAAAACTGATTTTTTCCTTAGCTCAACAGAGCAGCAAGATTTTATTAACATAGACTTTGGAACATTTGAGTTCCCATAGGGTACAGAGTGTGGCTGATATGACACGACTTGCCTTCAACAGTTGTTTTAACAAGATATCCTTCATATACAATATCCTGAGCTGAAAGGCATAACTGAGTAATGTTAGCAAGAAACACTGTTGGCAAAATTCTTGACTTTCATCTTTATCTGATTAATCCAAAGCAATGTTACTTATTAAAAAGTATTTTCAACTGAATATATATGACAGATACTTATTTTTTAAATGTCTAGAACTTTACAAGAACTGTTTTTGGGGGTGTGTGTGGGGTGTGTGTGTGTGTGTGTGTGTGTGTGTGTGTGTGCGCGCGCATGCGCGTGTGTTTTCCCCTACGAAAAGTGTTTTCTACATTCACTTTAAAATACAACAAAATAAATCCAAGACTTTGGATATCTGTTAAAAAGAGGCTTGATGCTGTTCATTCATGAAATAGCCATTTGTGAGCACCTACTAGGTGTCAGGTACTAGAGATACAACAGTGGATGAAGCCGGCAAGGGTGTGAGCTCTTGCAGTAGTTAAATGCATGTAGACAACAAACAAATGGGCCAATTACAGAATATATAAGGGGATAAGTGCTATAGAGAGGATAATAAATGGAACATGGGGTTCAGGAGTCCCAGAGGTGGGGTGGGGTTTTGGATTTTAAATGGGGTGGCCAAAAAAGGCCTCACTGTGAAGGTGACAAATGAACAAAATTTGGAAAGAGATGCTGGTGTGAGCTATGTGTATACGGTTGATTCCCCATTTGGAAATGTATTAGTCCTGGTCAGCTGACTGTATTGCTGATGCTTGCTTTCTCCAGGGATGCTCGTATGGCCTCTATTTAAATGTTCTTCTGATGCCTTATAGTCTATTTTATTTTGTTCTTTTTAAGAGGAAAAAAATGTATTTCACAGAGCACTGAGCTCATTGGATAAAAGGTGCTGTGATTTTTTTTTTTTTAAAGGAAGCATGAACCAGGCTTCCATAAATATCCCAAATTGCACCTTATCAAATTGTTTTTCGTAAATGTTTAAAAGTGTAAAAGAAAGCTTTTCCAGTCTAAAAATGGTATTTTTACTAATTTACTAATTAACACTTTATTCTGCTTAGCACTTTCAAGACCTGATTTAATTACAGTTTCTAGTACTTAAATAGTGCTCTAAAGTGAGCCAGTGTTGGTTTGCTCAAAAAACATTGCAGTGAAGTTTTTGCCCCTTTTGGCTTCTGTTCATATGAAATATATCAATTATTTTCACTGCCAGAATCCTCATTGAAGATACATGTAGTTCTGTTATGTGGATGATGGAACTATGACTAATCGGGAACTGTTAGACGTACATTTGCTTCGCCCTCCCAAGGATAGAGCTAATTGAGCACTTTTCCTTAGTAATGTCCAGTAGTTCTGATTTGGCTCTGGGCTTAGAAATAAAATGAAAGAAGCACCAATTTTGTTTATTCTGAGTTTGGAGACTGCATTCGAATTGGTTCCCAAAATATTGAGATGATTTCTCTTCTGGAGAATTGCCTGCCTTGCTATCTATGGTAATTGTTAATCAATTTAGAGTCATTTGGTGAAGTAGCACACTAGTGTCCTACCAAAAAATAAAACCACGTGAATGATTTCCAAACACAAGAGAAAATTGGATAAAGAGCAGAACAGTTAGATTTTTATCAGAAGTTTTCTCTGAATGAATCAACCTTACAGTAACACAATGGATGTAATAATATTAAGTCTATATTTTAGGTGGGGTAGAAGAAATTCTTGTCGAGTGAACTCTTATTTTCCAGCATTGTTTCCTTCCTGGTAGAAGTTAACACAGGAATAGGGAGAAAGAATTTCTTGTTGACACGAATGTGCAGTGTCCTATTTCTTAGGTTTCCTAAGTCTATAAAATTTGGGGAAATTAAATTATTTTAGAGTAAGGATTTCTTAGAGTTAAGTAGATTTAATATCAGAAAATAATTGGGAATTACCTAAACCAATATTGCTAATGAACTGTAGGAGACCTCTGGAATTACCTTCTCAAATATAAATGTATAACTGCTATTTTCCTGCTAATATCTGCCTTCTCTGTGGCTTTCAAGCCCCAATTTGCCTGCGCTAGTAATTATGCGTGCACATTCAGACACAGAACTTGGAGACCATTTAGATTGCTTTCCTCATCCATTGTGGGGTTATTTACAGTACTGTTCTTCACTGAAGGGAGCAATAGCTGTTTATACAGAAAATACTTTCCATTGATCACCATGTTTCTCTCCCTCCAAATGGAACTGTCTCTCTTATGTATACCTGATGTGTACATGAATTTTCAAGGTTCGCTAGCTGGAATCCTCAAACTGTGATTTTTCTTGCACTGAATTCTTCCTGTGTGCAGCGTACTGTGGGGCAATAAAGACTTACAAAGTTTTAAAAATGTTTCTCCTCTACCAGAAAGCTAAATACAGTGTCTCTGGGGAGACAAGGCATGGGATCAGCGTTTTGGTCTGGCACAGAGTTCAGTCTGATCTTTTCTTAGATGAATAAAGAAAGACCCAGATAAATTGGTCACTACATATGGTTGAGAAATAAGTAGTAGCAATTAGGAGAATAGGCAGGCAATTAAGTGCCACAGTGAGCCTTACCACCAATCAGAAGAGTAATGTTCAGAGGAGGATGAAAACTGGGAAAGTTGGAGTAAGTCTTGATAGGGTGAGAAAAAAAAAACAACAAAAACTTGAGTTCACCTCAGAGGCTTTGGGGGTTGCAGTACACAGTTGAGGTGAGAGAGCTTCATGGACAAAAACCTTGAGGCAAAACTGGGCATAGCCTGGTTGCAATCTAAGTGGACAGGAGGAAGCAATATAAGGCGATTGCCCAAGAACTGAGTGACATCATGGGAGAAGCTCCTAAGATCTGAAAAGCCAGAGGGGAAGTAGGGAACCCATCAGGAGGTTGTAGAAATCTTGAGAAGCTTGCTTTTCCTGGTTCCACTTTACTGTGGTTCTTTGCTAAGAACCATTTAACGAAGGGTTTTCTTCTCTACCTCCTTTTGCTCTCTGAATACTCTTTCCCTATGTTTTTCACAGGCTTGTAATAGGTGTTATTTGAAAGATGGGTGGTCGTTTGGTAAACACTGCCTTAAAAGTAGCAGATTTCTTTATCAGTAACGTACATAGCTAATGAGCTGATGCCCAGCGTGGCATTACTGGAGGGGGAACCGTACCATGTAACATTTCCCCCAATACGTTTGTCGGTAGATGGCTTTTGTCTTAAAGCATTGCCATCAACGGGATTGGTGTTCCTTGGAACACGCTCTCGAGTGGATGAGAAATCACTGCTATCATTTTAGAACTTTTAAAATAAAAACACAGAGCAGTCAACATAGACCTATAGGATTTGAAATATCTACCCAGTTTGAGAGGAAAAGAGGCCAACTTTTTTTCCAGCTTATTCTCAAGTATTGAAGAGTGTGTGAGTCGATCAGCTGCCAAACAGAAGGAGCAGTTCCAACTCTAATTTTAACCTGCCACCTTGCATGGCTGTAGGAGTGGTTCCCACATACTGCAAAGAGATTATTTTGTATAAATAGAGACTTTTCCTACTTTACCAAGTGGGAGGGAATCATTATTAAGCCCCCCTCCCCCATTCTTGGAGCCCATTTCCACGGCTTCCGTATGCTGAAGATGTTCTCCCCAAACTTTCCGATTCCCTGGTTAATCCTTCTGCATCCATAGTTTAAATCCTCCCGAGGATGGAGGATTGCTGCTGTCCGGCATTACTGGAGTTTCTGATGCACCCTGTCTCACTGCCCCCTTCTTTATTCACCAGCACTGGACAGCTCTGAGCTGGCTTCACAGCCAAGGGGAGCCACCTCTTTGTGGCTCTGGGTGTCCATGAATCAGTTTGTATTGAACCACTTTGTAGGACAATCCTTCGGGTCTACTTGTGTATTTTGGGTTATTTTGGTGCTAGCAAAGTGGATAGCCCTGGAGGGCAAACTCACGTTGTTACCTTAGGCTGATTTATAGGACTTTTTCCTGGAAGGCCGAACTTGCAATGATTTCTCTTTAAAAATTTATTAAAAGATCAATTGTCCCCAATGAGTGGTCATGCCGGTGAGAAATAAGCACTGTTAAGCATCCAGGGCAAGGAGAATTGTGTTAGAAATACAGTAGATAGTGTTGACTGACTGGTTTGTGGGTGGCTCAGGAGAATCCAGGTGAGCCCAGGGAGAATTGGGACATAATCCTGATTGAATAAAAATGCTCGGATACATTGTATTATGGGAAATAATCATGTTGATGAGAAAATCTTGTTCTAATGGAAAACTAATGGAAGACCGAGTTTATAACTGACTTAGAGAATGGGTGACCTAGCGGGGGCCCATGGGGCTGGAGTGGGTTTTAAGAAAGGAAGAGCTACTGTGATGCTAGAAAGCCATTTAGACATTTTTTTTGTTGGTGGTGTTGAAAACTTAGGATCTGCCAGTTTTTTAAGTCATTTTTTCAGAGGCTTCCGAAAAACCTATCTAGTTTATTATATTTTTATTTCACTGTAGTGTATTCTGCCACTTGTGTTTCATTCTGTTGATTTGATGTTTCTCTTGTACATTTGATGTGGAATTTGAAAGACTGAAAGTAAGTTGTATTTGTCAAAATTTGAGCACTTGGCACTAGACATGAGACAAGTGCTTGTGGAAGAGAGGACTTCTTGGGATAAGCAGTGTAAAGCAATGGTTCGAAAGATCAGCTTTGGGGCTGAAGTGGGTTTAAAGTGTCAGCTCTGCCCTTTGTTGCCTCTCTGACTTGGGGCTTGTTGCTGAGCTTTTCTCAGCCTGTGTTCTCCTTGGTATAAACCCAAGTAACAATTTTTACCTTACAGAGTGTTTTGAGGTTTAAATGCCCTGGTGGATGCAAGTGTTGAAACACTTAGCACAGTAAATGGCATTTAATACTGTGAATAATAACAGCCTGCAATTTACAAAGTAACTTGGCCTTCACTTCTCTATAGCAGAAAGAAAGATGCATTCTTTATGCAGTTATCAGGATGGAGGTAATAAAATGTGGCCTTTAGACTTATGTGCCCACATCAGTGACGATCCACATGGACCTTATAAGAAGTGGTGGCTATTTTGGCAGCTAAGGAAGTCTCAACCCAGTTAAGGACAGAGTTGTATTCTTGAACTGTGAGGACAATAGGAATCTGCAGTTACTAATTCTCTGCCTCTCCCCACGAGGCTTAATAGGCCATAAATTTACTCCCCTATAGAAATGAAATGTTGCCTCAGAAGGAGCAGATAATGGAGCTCCCTTTTACTTCTGAGGGAAATAGTGCGGGAAGAAGGGGGTGTAGGTGGTAATTTAAACAAAGTCTATTCTATATTTTCCTTCAAAAATCATAACATTGTTTTTGTCTAGTAGTCATCCTCTCGTTGAGAGAAAATTGCCATGTCTGGATTATAGGAACCTCACAGAGATCTGACGGATCTTGAGTTTTACTCTCTAGTCACTGCATTTCTGAGCACAGAATCCCAGTAGGCTCCTCAGTGTGAAGAGACACTGTGAGGACCCCAGGGATTCTGTCTCTTCTCTCTACGTGCAGCAATTGAGCAAGGAATGCATACTCTCCTAGAAAACCACTGAAAGTTCTTAAGGACTGAGGTTAATGCTCTCATTCCCTTGAGGTGACATAGTCACATCAGCAAAAATAAAAAATTGTATTCATGTCCAAATACATTGGCAATTGACGTATATTGAATTGACTTTAACCAATTTTAATGCCATCAATGCCACCATCAGCTTTAAGTACTGTCACTAATGTTAGGCGAATTCATACTGCCTATACCTGAGACAACCTTAGAATTTTCTCTACCATCTACATTTGGATTTGTATTAAGTACAGATTGGGGGACCAAGTGTGTAAATTTCCTGGTCTAATAAGAATTTCCCTGAGGTCAGTACAAAAGAAGACATGAATGAGTAGGGGTACCATTTTCCCCCAACAGTTAAACAAGAAGACCTCAATCTAGGAATGGGTTATATTACTTTGAGTTAAGAAGTTAGGATTTGGAATCCTAAAAGAATGTGTGTGTGTGTGTGTGTGTGTGTGTGTTTTAAGTGTTTATATGTGCAGGGTAGGCTAGCCTATAAGAAAATTATAGTAAGACAAAATTCTTGATACTCCCTACTCTTAATCCTTTGGCAAGGAAGTTCTGAGATCCTCTATGTCCATGAAATATGCAAGAAGAGAGGTAGGCAAAAAAAGGGAGGAGGCCCTGGAGTGTAGACAAGGAACAGCTAGTCTTACGGTAGTAAAGTGTATGGTGGAAATGAGGAAGGGTATCAAATACTAATGGAAACCATCGGTTCTCACATAAGATTGTATCTAATGAGCAGATAGTACTGGAGAGCCTAGTGTTGATTTCTTGGGGAAAATCCCTATCAGTACAGTGATGAGAAAGCACAGCAGTGATCTTGATGGTGATGGCTTTGGCATATGATGAGAAAAATATTTGACACCAGGATGTTTTAGTAGTGAAGCTACTCATCCAGAAGTGTCTTGTAGTTACTCTTTACTTGGTTTTCCTATAACTTAACATTTGAAAAGTGCAAAGTACACGAGTACAAAAATATTCATTTGCTGTGTTTTCTCTTACCTGCTTCTTTGGTACCAAGTCCTATGAGATTTGTCTATTTCAAGATAATTTGTGTATTCTAATTCTTCTCAGTAATGAGGAAGGAGGGTGAGAAAACATCATTTGAAAGTGGAATCCTATACAGACAAGGGTGCTTCTGGTTATTAAAATTATTTGTTTGCATATAGTCCACTTAATCTCTTAGTTTTAAGAAGAAATATCTAAAATGTGATGCCCTGGAAGAGGCTATGAGGAGAAAAAGGAGTAATTTTTTATTCATAATCTGCTAATGCTACAAAGCCGCCTCACCCACAATAGTATGCTAGTCTCAGCCAGAACGGAAGGATTCATTGGTCATCTTAGGAAACTCACTGGAATGCTTGATTTCCCCCCGCCATTTACATGGGAAAATCTATTCTCCTTTCCCATGGAATGATTCATCCATAGTGGCCCCAGTGGGCTAGTCGTGTGATTAAACCAAAAGGTTTGCAGATCTTTAATGCACATGCCATCCCTTTTTTTTTCTAGCAGATTTATGCCACAGAAATCAAACTATTAAAATAGTAAGTATGCAGTTTTTCTTGTGAAAAGACATTTTATGTTAATATTGTTTCATTTTTTAATATAGTAGGATACAACAACCAACACTGGTGTATGAACAGACATTTTGAACTGAATTCATTATCTTTTATTTTAGATTTATGTTGAAGTATTATTACTATTGAAAGTATTATAGTTACTTTCATATGAGTTAAAACTCAGCTGTAACAATTCATTGACTAAATATTATGATGGTAGTCAACTTTCAGTTGGAAGTGTTAATTATTCACCTCATAATGCACTCATAAAAAAGATTTACCAACAGTCTCCTAGGAGTAGAAGGCATATTGTCTCTTGGCATATTTTACAAACAAGCTTTTTCTACACTCCCAGTGCAAGGTTATTACACTTTCTCTTCTGTGACACTCAAAGGCTGTAGATAATCACACAGGATTGGATTTGTCATATGTTAAAAAATGATGTATATTTTTCTTTGACTTAATGGTCATCGGAGGCTTCACTTAATTGGCTTTATGGGTTAAAGAACATCTTGATTAAGCAATTACAAAGAAATATTATTTTCATGTGTATATATGTACAATAAAATGCCTACAAGCTATGTTTTGATTTAATGGTAGTTTTTCTTACATTCTTCAAATAACTCAAAACTTGAGAAGTAAAGTTTTTTTTTAAATATGTTAATCACCATATATTACATCATTAGTTTTTGATGTAGTGTTCCATGATTCACTGTTTGTGTATAACACCCAGCATTCCATTCAGTACATGCCCTCTTTGAGGGTTGCTGGAGTGGTGGGGGGTGGGAGGGATGGGGTGGCTGGGTGATAGACATTGGGGAGGGTATGTGCTATGGTGAGCGCTGTGAATTGTGCAAGACTGTTGAATCACAGATCTGTACTTCTGAAACAAATAATGCAGTATATGTTTAAAAAAAAAAAAGCAGCAAGGGAAAAATGAAGGGGGAATCAGAGGGAGAGATGAACCATGAGAGACTATGGACTCTGAGAAACAAACTGAGGGTTCTAGAGGTATTGAAGAAGTAAAATTTTTAAAAAGATTTTATATGTAGGAGATTTATTTAAGAATAGCATTATAAAGGTGGGGGGAAGGTTTTGGACTTCCAATCTACAATCTTGGATAGTATTTTGATTTTCTAATCCAGAGACGGATACGGCCAGGGTCTTCATTTGACTTGACTCTAAAGTCTCCTCCAGCAGTCAGATCTAGGTACATCCTAGCGACAGAGCCAAGTATTTTCAATTTTAAAATTTCCATTGCAGTTTGCTAGCTTTTTCTGTTGACTCCAAAACTTTTTTTTGTGGGGTTTCATTATTTAAGTGCTGCTTCCTGGTTACTCAGTCTATCCTTCTAAATGGTCTTCTTTAATTTGCTAATACCAGATGGTCACTGTAATGATACTTAAGTTTTTCAAGCATTTTTGTCTCCTTTTCTTCTGAGATTCCTAATGAGGGAGGTTATTTTTTTCTTGATCTTTTTTTTCTAAAAACATTTTTTCTAATGATTTTTTTAAAAAACGAACCTATTACCTGGTTGGAAGTTTTTATTTGTCTCTACTCCACTCAAGTGGCCCAATTTACTTTTATTTTCTAACTTTTAAACCCATTGTTCCATTTGATTACAACTCCTGTCCTGTTGTATGTCAAGTTCTCTGCTTTTCCATGTGGTCTAGATATTTACCTTGATTTCCTTTTATTCCTTAATTAGTGACTACGCCTCATGGTGTTTTTTTTCCCTAGGTGGTTTTTTTTTTTTTTTTTTGTATTTTTGGCATAGCTACCATCCTTTTGTCAATTAAATCTGTAATTCCTATTTTGCTTTGTTAAGGACGGTCAGTCTACATATTTTCTGCGGTTGAAATGCTGCCATCTTGTTTCTCTGGATCTTAAATGACATAAACTGGTCTCACTACTATGAAGCAGAGGCTGCTTTTCTTTTTCCATAGAATATGGACATTTCTAGGCCTTTGGGTCTTGCTGTGACTAAACCATCTCAGAAGCAAACCTAGGGCAATAGAGTCTGGCTTAGTTTCTGTAGGACCAGTACATAAATGGATTTGGGTTGCTCCTAATGACTAATGTCACCGCATTTTCCTATTACTGTTACTCTGATGGCTTAAGATCAGTGTTTGGGAATTCCTATGGGACTTAATATTGCAGAAAGATTATACTTAGGAAGCTCGTTGTTGAGTTAGGGTTTTCACTAAGTTAGGATTTCAGTTGTAAAGAAAGAAGTGGCAGAAATTAACCTATCAGTAATAAAATAAACAAAAGCAAACAAATGTTGTCAAGTATAGTTCCTTAAAATCAAAAACAGATTTATACATCATTTTGCCACTTTATACCAAGTATCCTGTATTCTGATATAAAATGAATTACTATATTTGACCTTGGATAATTTCTTGTCATTTTGTTCCAACCCTTTTTAATGAAATACAACCTACCCATCTCTTTTATTCTACTATGTAACCTTTCCTTTTGATGTGGCCTAGGTGATAGAGGCATTCATCTGGGATTACTCCAAGGGTCAGAGAAGTTGCAGGGGAGGTCTGTCACTTTAATTTGCTAAGCTCCCATGCATTGCATAGGATCCTAGTATTACCTAGAAATAGAGCCCAAGGGATGGGGCCAGGGCCTTAATTTGAGTTGTCTAACAATAGTCAAACTACAGTTAGAACTAGGTCCAGGCTCAGGAGAAAGTCAAGTATCGTCAATTTCAGTAAGAGTGGCAAAAACTTTACACATGCCATGGGAACTTGGTTAGAATGTACTATAATCCCTCCCATAAAATAATTTTTTCAGGATACATAAAATATAATTTTAATAAAATATTTTTAATATGTATTAAAATTAGAGTTCAAGCCCAATGTTTCTCCCATAATAAACTAAGCCAAATTTAACTTACTGTGTGTTAATTTGATACAGGATATTTGTTTTCTGATAATGTAACTTAACAAGGGAACAAAATGAGCTAATGGCTTCTTTGCAAATGATCAGATTAATGCTGTGAAGTAGTATGTACATCACCTCACTGTGATGCACATTTTTAAATCGATTTTTATTTAAATGATTAATTGAAAATTCATATTTGGCTGTTTTAAAGTAGACAATTTCTGATAATAAACATCAGAAATTTTTTCCTAAGACATTTAGAAGAAAGCAGGACTATATTCTCATAATTGTTGGGGGAGTGATAATTTTGTGCAAGTATTGAATCATTGTACAAGCTTAAAGGTACTCAAGCAAAGGGATAAGAGCATCTCATTGAATAGAAAGTAAAATTCTGGGAGTTTAAAATGTCATTTTAATGAAAACTTAGCATATCAACAGAGATCAGTTTTCTTGACAGTAAAAGAAAATCTTAATCTCTAATATATTCACAAGCCAAAGTAAAGAACATGTGTATGTTCATAGTTGTCTTTGTACCTCGGCGAAGCTCATGATGATGTTAGTAGGTGCCTTACCCCTGTGAAACCTACTATGTTTAATAGCAGTGAGTATCTCCAAAATTAAGGGTAGTTTAGAAGGCTAATAATAGTAATAGTAATAAAAAGAGGATCTGAACTAGAGATGAGCAATGCAGTTTAAGTTTAGCAAATGACTAGAGTTAATAAAACTAGTCCACCTCCATCAAAAGCACACTTTTGAGGAAACATTTTTTTTCTTGATACAATTACAACTAATTTTAAAAATTATTCTCTCTCATCATATCACCAACTACTTATACATAATGACCAGAAGGTGGGAATTTAAAGAGATGCAGTCAGTTACCAAACTAGTCACTTCATGGTCTTTAAAAAATTTTTTGTTTTACATATGGTAAACCAGTATTTTAACAGTAAAGAGCTTCAATTCAAAATCCCTGGTCTTGCCTCCATATAACTGCCCATGTGTTTTATCTTACTGTTCCTTCCTCATACAATTGAGTAACTGATACAGTTTTTAGCTTAAAATGAAGTTAGAAATGTACAAACTCATTGTGACCGCTGTTAGGTATCTGAAAGCCTCCCAAACTGGTTTTACTTTAAATGTTGGCTCTTCCATTCTACCTCCTCACTATCTTGTTCTTGTCATGCAATAGATGCCTTTCTGAAAGATTTTCATGGATCTAGTTCTTCAGAATATGCGATTACCCACGCAGATCTAAAAAAGTGATTTCATAGAATTGTGGAATTACCGTTTTTCATTTCAAGCTGGAAGAAAAGTAGTTAATGTAAGTGTTGGGACATGAAACAAATGAGAGCAGAGTTCCAGATGACCATCGAAGTGACATTTAAAATAGTCCTAGTCTGACTTGACAATCCTTGAGTTTTAAATCACTTTAAAGTTGGAGCCTGTGCAATGTGGTTCATACCTTTTAGTGGCTGAAAGGTAGGAGCGCAGTATGTGTGTGGTCTGAGTTTTTGTGGACGTGATCTGCATTTAATCTGTGGAAATTAATTCCCTAGGCTGCTGGCAGGCAGCATGTACTTGTTAATTATTCAGGGGGATGACAAATGCAGAGCAGAGGTTCTCGCAAAGACAAAGTTTGTATGATGCATGTTTAGTAACTGATAGGCCTGACATTCAGTGGTGTCTTATTCAGTGCTAATCCTAATAAGCTGCCTGGTGAGATGAACGCCTTTCCTCCTATCCTCTGCAGAGAAAACAGAGATCTGAAAGAACTTCATTATGGCAATAAATCCTGTGCTTCATGGTATTCTTGGTGAAAAGGTAACTTGTCCAGATGAATAACAGCAGAAAGTCAGGATGCTGGGGTGATAACAAGTTCTAAAGCAAATAAAGCTTTACACGAAGGCGTGGCCATTGTCTCTTTTCTGTTGTGAAGGTGATTCCAGCTCAATGCTGTGAATCTAGTGTACATAACGGGTAGACCTACAAATTAATTCAGTAGCATACCACTGACAGTGTGGTGGTTTGTTCTGAGTTTCAAGTGGTAGGGAAACCCTCCCCTGCCCCCTTCTAATCTAATGGGATGAGGTTTAGGAAGGTGTTCATGTATCCCTATGCTGATATGTCTTATTAGGATGGAAAGATTTCCCATGGGAATCTTGGCGTTATCTTTTTAAAAGTTTGAGCCCTGTCTTTCTCTCTCAACCTGCCCTCTTTCTGCCATTGTGAAGTAAACTGTGCAAGGAATTGATGAGGTCAGCTAGAAAGTACTGCTTGAGCAATTCTTAGGTATTAGTCGTCATGACTGTATTTCACTCCTCCGGTTTACTTGGCCTCTTCTTAAATGGTCAGGGTTGATTGATGCAGCACCTGAATCATAATTTAACTAAGTTGATTCAGTTGCAAAAAGCTCAAGCTAATCTTTAGACATGAGCCAGAGACCACCTGTTTGGTAGAACCAAAAGCAGGTTTAGTACTGAATCATGAATCAGTAACTCAGGCTTCTAGTTCAGTCTTTTTTTCCCCTCCCCCCAAAATTTAATATTTTTTAAGGGGGGGGTGGGGAAGGGGCAGCTTTATAGTTTTCGTTTTTTTTTTTTTTTAAGATTTACTTAGCGCGCAAGTGAGCAGGGGGAGTGGCAGAGGGAGAGGGAAAGTGAGAACCTTAAGCAGGCTCCATGCTCCATGTGGAGCCGGATCTCAAAACCCTGAGGTCATGGCCTGAGCCAAATCAAGAGTCAGACACTTAACCGACTGAGCCACCCAGATGCCCGCGCCTAGCTAAGTCTTGTCCCTAGTCAAAGTTGTGACCTTGTACATGTGACTTAGCTTCTCTGGGCCTAGTTTCCTCATATGGGAAATGATAGAGTTGAACTCAATACAAAGTCTTAATTTCTATGACTACATTATTTTATTTTATTTTTGGTGTTGTGAACCTATGCACATAATCTGACATCTTAAGATAGGCAGTCTATAAGATGAATTTTTTTCAGCTTCTGCACATATGTGTGCAAGGCAGAATGTTTACTTTGACCTTCCCTGAAGGTCACTAATGACCATAAAAGTCTCCTCAGCAGCACCTCTCTGTTTAACTTTTTAAGTTGTTCTTTTAGTGTTTGAGTGTTCGATTCACTACTGAGTAATATTTTAAATGTCACTTTGATAGTTACCTGGAACTCTGCTGTCACTTGTTTCATATCCCAACATTTACATTAACTACTTTTCTGCCACTTGATCTAAAAATGGTAATGCCCATATATAATAACCAACACTTTAAGAAATAAAACACCAGGGCGCCTGGGTGGCTCAGTTGGTTAAGCGACTGCCTTCGGCTCAGGTCATGATCCTGGAGTCCCGGGATCGAGTCCCACATCGGGCTCCCTGCTCGGCAGGGAGTCTGCTTCTCCCTTTGACCCTCTTCCCTCTTGTGCTCTCTATCTCTCATTCTCTCTCTCTCAAATAAATAAAATCTTAAAAAAAAAATTTAAATAAAAAAAAATAAATAAAACACCAGCCCTCAAAAGACCTTTTCATGTCCCTTTCAAGTCCAAGCCTTTTTCATTCCAAGAATAATTTCATCTTCTAATGCCATAAGATTAGCTTTTTCTATTCCTGAACTTCATACAAATGGAATCCTACAATGTGTATTCTTTTACGTTTGACTTGTTTTACTCAACGTGATTGTGAGATTAGCTTTATGCATATATCATCATAGTTCATTCTTCTTGCTGTACAGGGTTTGGTTTTGAGAATGTACCACAGTTTATTAACTTGACTGTTGGTGAACACTTCAACTATTAGTGTAGGTATTAACTTTGTTCATGTTTTGGTGGTAACAGATGTATTCATTTCTGCTGGATGTACATTTAGATACATACTTGCTTAGTCATAGGGTATGCATATGTTTATCTTTTGTAGATGCGGCCAGTTTTCCGAAGTGCCTATATCAAATTGCACAGCCATCAGCAATATATGAGAATTGCAGTGGCTCTTTATCTTTGCCAACACTTGTTTTCTGTCTTGTATTTTTAGCCATTCTGGTGGATGTGTGTTTTATTGTGATTCTAATTTGTGATCTCTTGATGATCAGTGAAGTTGAACTCATCTGTGGGAGTTTAGTGGGCCAGTTAGTATCCGCTTCTGAGATTTCAAGTGTTTTGGCCAATTTTCTGTTGGGTTATCTTCCTTTCTAATTAATTTTTAGGAGTTCTTTATATATGTCAGATAGAAACCTTTTTGCTGGATACAAATACCCCCCCCCTTTCCTTTTTACTTTTATTTTTGTCTACAGAGGAACAGAAATTCTTAACTTTATTTAGAAATATTTGTGTCCTATTTAAGAGGTCTTTGCCAACTCCAGTGTCCTAAAGATGTTTACGTGTATTTTCTTAAAAAAAAATACTTATATCTGTAATCTGTCTGGAGTTACTATTTGTGCATGGCATGAAATTGAGGTTTATATGGATATCTAAATAGTCTAGTACCATGTATTGAGCTGGCATTATCTACCCTCCCCCCCAGCAGTATTACCTTAATTACGAATTAGGTTAACATGTGTGGGCCCAATCTCAATTTTTCATTTCAGTATTTTATAGTCACTTTTTCCCACATTTAGTATGGGATTACAGAGAGTCCATTGATAAATAGTGGCCATTTGACCCAAAGATGATGATGACAAGGATAATGGTGAACGCTGTCTAACTGACTTCCTACTTTGAGCTAGTACTGTACTGGACACTTTGCCTAAGTATTTAATACTTAAAATAACCTTTTTAAAGAAACTGAGACTCAGAAGTCACAGAGCTAGTAAGTGGGCAAATGTGGATTCTACTCAAGGCCCAATTTTAAGCTATAATTATAGTCACCATGCTAAAGTACTTTAAGATTATGTTGGGGGGGGTGCTTGACTATCTCAGTCAGTGGAGCATGGAACTCTTCATCTCAGGGTTGTGAGTTTGAGCCCCACATTCAGTGTAGGGATGACTTAAAAATAAAATCTTAAAAAATATGTTATCAAAGACCAAACCTGTACAATCTAAATTAAATCTCTTTAATTCTTAAAAACCAAGAAGACAAAACTAATTTAGGTAAAATAGGAAAAGTCTCTTCTAATAATTTGATATACACAGGTTAAAACTCTAAACTGAGACTGATTTAGAAGTAGAATCAGGGAAGCCAAGTAAGTTTGCAGCAGTCTCCCCCTTCCCTCAAGAGTAATGGGACATGAAAACTGATGTTAACTGAAATTTCGTTCCTTCTTTAAGTCGTCTGAGACCAAAACCAAACTGTGAAGTTTGTGTGCTGCTTGAAAGGTACCCAGCTAAGGGTGGCTTTGGGGAACTGAAATTCGGTCCACATTGCAGTAGCCAAGCGATGCCCCCGTGGAGCTAAGAAAGAACCTTGGAGGACCTTGTCTAACTTACACAAAAGCTCTGGCAGGCAAGGTCAGGTCCAAGTCCGCTCTTATCCTCAAGTTCCACCCGGGACAATGCAGGGTTCCCGAGGGAGGCCTTGGATAGTGCACTCACCTCTGAACATGTGGCAGGTGCTCCTGGCTTGTGAACAAGGGCACCTCTTTCTGTTTGGTCCCACTGTGACTCAGCCTTGGCAAGCACTCTAGTATAAATGAGCATTATGATTTGCATAATGTTTTAGTACCATAATTGATTTTGTACAAAATTTGAAGACATAGATTGTTAAAAATTTGATGAAAGTTGTGGACAACTCAATATTACCACCCTTGTGTATTTCTATGTACCTGGGAAATTCTGCATGTATTTCAGGGAACTCCAGAACTAGAACATCAATTCCATGGACTCTGTGAACCCTAGCTTCAGAACCTGGCTTTAAGATTCTACGTTATGTATAATGAAAAATGTAGTTTGAATGGAAAGTAGTGGCACTAGGAAATGGTGATACTTGGAGTTGAAACATTGTTTATTTCAAGAAAACTTTCTTCTCTAAGAGAAAAATACTTAAAGATAACTAAATAGTATTTATAATTAGCTCAAGAAATATACTTTAAGAAGAACAAGTATAGTACAAGGATGCATAAAGTTATATAAGATGTTTAACCCAGGTAATAGTTGAAAGTATCAGAGGGGAAAAAGCAAAATGGGAAGAACTGATATTTTGAAATTAGGTACTTATATATGTACCTACCTAAGTATCTAACACTAACCAATTTTACATTGTTTGAATATGGAAAATCACTAGCAGGGGCCATGCCTTTACCTGGCTTATACTCTTAGATTCTTGTATTTGCAACTCCTGGAGTCCAAACTGGGGGTTGGGATGGTGGGGAGAATGGAAGTAATCCACTAAAGAAATGGTTGGATTTCTAAAACCTACATTTTCCCCTATTTTGTTGTCTTTTATAGAAAAACAATGAACAGTTTTGGTTGGGAGTAACTTATTCCTTTAAGGCCTTCTACATATTTTGAGGCAAGTACATGTAGCCCCACAAATTATAGAACTGTCCTAAGTCACTTTTTTCTTTTTTTTTTTTGCCTTTGTGACATGTCTGGGTGGTCATTGCTCTTAGCGAGTCTTTGCTCTGGGTTAACAAAGGGGTAATCTTATTTACAATTGACCACCCATGTCCTTCTGGATTAGACAACTTTAAACATTCTGAACTGAGGCTAATATTGGGAAGGTAGGTTTTCCTGTGTTGAATATTCACCTCAGCTTTGAACCACCAATTTTACCTCTTCTGGAGTTTAAGATACAAAGTATACAGTAGAGAGGCTTTTTGCTGACCCATTAATTAATTGGGCCATTCTTAGAAATTTTATTTTATGTTATTTTTATTTTTTTAAAGATTTTATTTATTTATTTGACAGAGAGAGACACAGAGAGGGAACACAAGCAGGGGGAGTGGGAGAGGGAGAAGCAAGCTTCCTGCTCCCGATGTGGGGCTGGATCCCAGGACCCTGGGATCATGACCTGAGCCGAAGGCCTACGCTTAATGACTGAGCCACCCAGGTGCCCCTTAGAAATTTTAGTAATGACTATTTTAAGACTTAATTTTATCTAGCAAAAAAGCATTCTGAGCTATGTAATTAATTGATATGTACAGAGTCATTTCTTAAGGTACATGATACGTAATGGCATCTATTGCTTTATTCATAATAGAAAAACCTACTTAGACAGTTGTAGCTACATTTATATTGCAAGGGGTAAAATGAAACTTTTGGTTAACTATTCCCTATTTTTCCCATTCAATATTAATTTAAAAAGGTAATTTTACTAATTTGAGAATTTAGAGAAAAATTCGTATTTATGAGGTTAGCTTGAAGACGGTCAGTCTGAATTAGTGCAAGTTCTGGAACATAAATTACTCATAATGCATGTCGTCCCCTGGTCTAAATTTTACAGTATAAGCCATTAGATTCAGTTTTAATAAAGGTGGGAATTTATTTTTAATTGTGCTAGAATACCAGCCTAAAATTCTAGTCTCCGGTTACAGTGTGTTTCTGCTGTTGATTATAAATGGGTGCCTCCAAAGTCCTGAAATATATGGTTCTATATGAAGGTAAATGCTTACCTTGATATATTTTTTCCACATTATTACATAATGGGAGGCTGAACTTAAGACAGCCCTGAATTATCAATTATTCTGATTTACTGGATTCTTTATTACATTTGAAGGGTCATCAGTAAGGTAATAAATTGTAATGCAGTGTTCCTAGTTAGAGAGGATCCAGAATCATGTGACTGATTCTTTCTAAAATAGGTGGACTCCAGATCGATGTCACCACACAGGCCATCACACACACAGGTGCATACACACCTGTAAGCAAGCACGTGCACACGTGGGAACAGGGCAGCATCTAATACACGAGCATTTCTAAATGTGCACCAATTTAAGCCTTTGTTAGTTTCTTTTCTCCATTGGAAAAATGGCCTCTAATAAAAGAAAATGTGAACTTGTTACTGGGCCTTTTGGTTAGCAGGTTTCATTAAAGAAGAGAAGCTATAAATCCTTATGTCTAAAATATATATATATATATATATATATATATATATATATATATAATTTAGGGGAAGACAGCACGGATGTATTTTAAAGAATATGGTCAGAGGGTCTCATATGAACAACAAAAATTTAAAAATAGTAAAACCTGAAGAGAAAAATGTGGCACAGGGGTTTGTTGGTAGTACATAAAGCAATTGGAAAAGTATTCTGAAAGGTTTTAAAAATTGGATCTTTCAACTTGTGTGGACTGTTAGAAATCACTGAAGCAATGGTCTCATCGGAGGAAGATGGTGGACTGATGAGGTACAGAAAGCATGTTGCTGGTTGAGCCTGCTGACCCTCTAGTGGAAGAAATACCTAAGAGTAGACTCAAAGTTACATTCTGGAATCTGGGCCAATAGCATCCACTTCTGTAGCTTACATTATTATGCTTCATGTGACCAAATTTGTGTTCCTGTCCCCATTCTCTACCCTGAGTTAGACCTAATCCTCCAACATTTTGTTGTTCACAAATGTCCAACGATCCCAAATGACCTTGACTCCTAATTTGAACTCTGTGGTGTCCACTAAAACCAGTTCCTCTTCCCTATCTTCTCTTGGAATGTATGGTATCACTAATAATCCAGTTTTACAAGCCATAGACTGAGGCATTATTCTTGGTGCTTCCATTTCCATATTCTTTGCCATATTCAATCAGGCACCACACCTTGGTGATACTACCTCCTAAACACGTGTCAGATTGGCACAGCTCTCTATTCCCACTCCCATAACCCGTCACAGCCACCGTCATCTCTTGCCTGAATCAACCTCTCACTTGTTCTCCCTCCAGTTTTGCGCACCCCTTTTCAAATCCGTTCTCCATCTGCTCATCTGCTATTAGGACTATATTATGGATGGTTGCTTCTGCATGAGGTTGCTTACCTTTATGACAATGAACAAAAACTAGGTGGGGGTAGAACACAGTGCACAAGTGAGGGTGGTGTTCGGAGCAGAGAATGAGGGGAAAGGAAGAGGGCTGGGGGAACCCACCTTTGTCACCTTGAACCATATACAGTAGTGGTTGAGCATTATGACTTCTTAGAAAGCTTGGGTTTAGGTCATGGATCTGTTAGGCTTGTGGCTGTGACCACCTTGCTTAACCTTTGGAAACTCCCTCCTTGGTAAGATGGAGATAAAGTAGAAACTAATTTATAGGGCTGCTTAAAGGACTAAGCAAATAATCACATCAAATACCTGACCTATGGTAAGGACCCAATAAATGGTAGCTGCTCTTACTATTTTTATTGGAGCACTGTCGAGGAGAGAGTTAAGGCAACAGCACGAGACCGCTGACTAGCAAGATAGGAAGGATGCAGCATATAATACAGCTCCTGCTTCCAGCACAGTGAGGAGGGGGGAACGGATGTGGGAAGAAGGGAAAGAAGGCAAGACCGGTGGAGTTGGGTTCTTCCTGAGCTTGTACATGGGAAAGCCTTTCCCAAGGTAAGCTCGGATTCAAATCAAAACAAAGAAAACTTAGTTATCTGGATGGTTCTGGTTCTCCTCCCCAAATCGGATTTATTAAGGTCATTGCTTAACTTGCTCGTTTCTGTGTGCGCGTGTAAACAGCTATTTTTGCATGGCGAAGTATTACATTTCAGTGCAGCAGTCTTCAGGCCTTTATTGTCTACTTCATTTAGTCATTGGAAAATGGACAGGTTTTTATTCTAAACACTCTGATGGTAAGAGTGAGGCCCTTAGAAGAAATTTCAGCTGGAAGAAATTCACCAACAGCTGGTGAACAGGTTCCGTGTGTGAAAATTCAGGTAAGCTACTGGGGATGTGATAGGACTTCTTCATGTGCTGGGTCAGTGGTCCAGCAAATCAGTCTCCCATGGCCAATGGAAAACTTTTCCACCTATACCTCTGGCCTGGTTCACCCTCAGGCTCCTCAGGTGGCCCCAGAAACCGAGCTTGTTTCCTATGCAGATCTCCGGTGCTATTTCCCTCTGGAGACTGGCCATAGATCAGTAGAGTTTCTGCAGCTACTACTTACCCAGGAGCATTTGCACTCACAGAGCCTACTGTTCGCCCTCTTTGGGGCTATGGCAGGATCTCACCTGAAAGTGAGACAAGTGGACATGGACAGGACTGCTCGGCCATTGCGCTCTGCAGACTTACTATCAACCTTTAACACCATGCTCGTCTATATGTGATTCTGGCATCCGGTTTACCATCCTGGTATTATTGCAGAGTTGAGTTTGTTCTGTATGTTTAGGCTATCACACACTTGCATGTCCTTGGGGTTAAAAGGTGCCAAATACCATCTACAGTGATGATCCGTTGTAGAGAAACAGCATCCTTGAAGATACTGCCAGAAAGCGGTTGGCAAGATTTATTCGCACTGTGAAATTTTAATTGCCTTAGCTTTAGACTTTAAAGTTTGATTTTGAGGTCAGCCCTGCTCAGTCATGGAAGAGCAGAGACTTGGCTGTGTTGAAAGTGATAGGACAGTAACAGAGTTGGAGTAGCATCATCTAGAGATAAGGTCCAGGACATGTGGGCAGAAATGAAGGATGTTTTTTTGTTTTGTTTTGTCCAGAAACTATTGTGTGTTTGGGGGGAGAGAATAACAATAGTGGTCATATTTAGACTTTGAGAGAGGCGCTGCCTTCGGAGCTCCGTGAGAGGCGAGCTGCCGCAAAAGCAGTATTGGGCAGATAGCTCTTGCATGGCAAAAGGAAAAGAGGGGGTCCCTGTGTGAAGAAGAGGAGGAGGAGACTCTCCAAAATTTAAGTATAATGATGAGAAGGGCTCAGGTTTACCCCTAAAAGCTTATGGAATCTTCCCTTAAAAAATATAAAATAAAAAAGGCAAAACTATAGAACAGTATGAAAAATCGATGTCTCTCCAGCTACATGGCAGACTCACTGTAATGTTGAACATTGTATCTCCGTGTACAGTGAGTTCATTTCTGTAAATATCAGAAGGACCTTGTTCTAACACTTTCACTTATAACAAGGTCCTTGAGAACCCCATAGAGTAGAGCATTACAGTATAGCTTTAGTATCATTCTAAAAATTTATTGATGTGTCCGAGTGATTTTTTTTTTCTTCTTTTAAGTCTTGAACTTGTTCTCCTTCTCCTTCAGAGGATGATTCCATCTCCGTTCATACGCGTAAAAGTCCGTAAGCTACTGCATTTGTGATTAATTGTATTTGAAACTCCTCCTCAGCCACATTATTGTGAGTTGTAGAAATTCTATGTGCAGTGAACTGATCAAAAAGAAGCCAGATTTTGTCTGTGGCTCTTTTATTTGTAAAAGCTGCTGAGCATTTTAGTGCAAACATCGTACATTTCGAGAAAACAGGAAATAAATCTACATTAGACGGAGGCTAGAATGGAACGTTAGTGGCCTGCGTGCCTCTGAGATTGTGTTGGATGCCAGTTGGCCAGACTCGGGAACATTTAGATTTTGTTTCTGAGAGGAAGCAGTGCATGGCCATAAGCCACATTAAGTTCATTAGGTGCAATTGCTACATGACACAGTTAATGTGGTGACAGAAATAAACTCTTCAGTGACTCAATTCTAGTGGCACCAATTTTAACCAATTTATCAGACAATTGAGTATGTTCTGCACTGGGGATGGATCTTTAAAAATATGGTGCCCATTTTCTTGTTGGGTTTATTTGACTTTGTAGACACAGCTCAGTTGATGAAGATGCTGATATGTATTCACTAAGCATGTAAGCATTGATAATGGGGGTTGATCTGTTGCTGGTACTTAAGGGAGGTTTTACTAGCCAACCTAAAATGCATCTAGAAGATGTTTATGATCTGGGAAAGCATTCAGTGTATCTTGGAGAAGTGTGTGTGTGTGTGTATTTGCTTTCAGTAATCTGTTTGTGTAAAAAACAAAGGTTAAAAATCACCAATCATAACATCATACAAATTGGATTATAGTCGTGATTATTAAATGCTCACATGAAAATCTGTAGTTTAATTATTTTTGCCAATAATCACATTACCTATATAACTGACACTACAGTCTTAATACATTTTATCCCAAGGCATGTTAAATTTTATGAAAAAAACCCCATGAATTATGACTCTTACTCCATTTTAAGGTTGAGAAAATGGAATGAGAACAATGTAGTAGGAAATAAAGCAGGGAACTACACAGTGTTGGTGGTTCACACAATCTGACCTTTCTGTTACACACACTTATTACTTGAAAAGTAGCATGTTTAGTCCTGAACTCCCTTCCATGTTCTAAACTGTGTATCCAGCTACTTTTTTTGGTTATTTCTGTCTGGTGTTAACTCTTTCAGCTAGATTATATAGACTGCTAAGGCACAGCAAAAACTATTCCTTGTTAGAATGACTCAGGCAATATTAGATAATATGCAGATAAATTGCAGGATCAAGCTTCGTGTTAATTAGCCCCAAGTCCACTTCAGTTGGAGCAATTGGAGCTCTGTTAACAATGCATGCATAGGTGTTGAATGTGTATAATTGAGGGAAAAATTTGATTCAAAAATATGCTTCTGGAGCAACAAAATCAAATCCTAAGGAAATACTCTACTAATAACCTGGGTCAGACTGATGAGTCTTTGCTAGTCTAACTATTGTCTTTCAGGATTATGCCCATTAGTGAACAGATCAGATGGGGAGAAATGTCTCTTACTTCCTCTTGGAAGCTGGATATCAAAGATACATCAATTCTATTGACTGATACTAGAATTGTTACACAAAATAAAGTCAGTCGAAGGTGGTGGATATTAGCTTTCTTTAAGTGCAGTACTTCCTGGAGATAGGAAGCCTAGAAAGAAAGACCTCTTCATATGCTTGCTCTGATCAAAGTCCCAAATTATTGTTGAAGACATTTCTTTATTCTGATACACAAACACAATTATCGAAAATAGACTTTTCCTTCCCCTTGATAACATTTTGTTAATTCTTTTGTAAGGAAAAAAACTGGTCTTAATTTATAAAGCCAGTGGACATTTTGAAGGGAGTAAGTATACCCTTACCTCTAGCTCATGAGATGACTCTGAAGGTTGAAAATAAGTCTTTATTTATACCTAACCTGCTGCCCGGTGCTGCTTGTCCGCTCACATCCAAGTTTCTAAGCCGATGTGAGTTCATTCCAGCTGTGGGAACCAGACTGATCCTAACTAGACTACAGTCACATTTTCAGGATTGTTAGGTATCAGATATTTTATCAGTCAAAATAAAGATAAATAAAAGGGGAAAGCAAAATCAGCAACTTTTAATTAAACAAACCTTTTGAAAAATTAAGACTATGACTGTGACTCAGACTACTACAGGACACCTGCTCTAAAGAGAAAAGCTGTTAGTTTAAGCACGAGGTAATGATAATATTTTATTAAAGGCAGTGACAGAGTTGAATATGAAATTTGTTTTTACTGTGCATGCTAACCAATATGAGCATCTAGCCATGCACACAATTAACAACCCATAAAGGTGGCAACTTTGAAGAGATGGGTGTTCTGGCATTTTCCTGACTTGAATCCCTTAGATTATTTCCTCAGGCACTCGAATTTAAAGAAAAGTTCTCCCCACATAGTTTGCTTCAGGAGTGTGAAGTAACAAATTATTCATTTTCTGTATTTTACACATATCAACTAGAGTATTTTCAACAAACCTGTTTATGAGTATATGTGTGGGGAACACTCAACAAATTATTTTTCGATGCCATAAAACCTTTGACTTGAGAATAAACTTATTTTCTCCACATTTTGCAAACATGGGCTCTTTGGTGACTTCCAAAAGTTAAAAAAAAAGGGGGGGGGGATTCATGGATGAGGGGGGAAAAAGTAAGATCTGTAAGTTTTATTTTTTTCTAGAAAACAGTTTGAGAAGGCAGAAATTAATGGTCTGTTTACCTCAGGACTGAAACCCAGGAAATCTAAACATTGTGCCTCTGTTCACACAGTAAAATAATGTAAAACCAAGAATACCATATCATTTCCTAATATTTTATTTCTGGGTACTACTGAACCAGATAGACTTTCTCCCTTAATATTGTGAATAAAATGAATCTCTTAAAATGATCCATCTGAAAATAAAAGCGTGTGGGTGCATGCACGTGTGCGCACTTTGGTTCTAACTTCAGTAACAGGTTAGGGGCCCCATGGCTATCACTTGAGTTTGAGTGACATTGATCCTTGTAGAGTCAGCTTCTGTGGTGCCTCCGGGCAAGGTAAAGGCTGCTGGTGGGTGCTCCCTATCTACCAAGATGGACTTGTGGATTTAAGCAGGCCTCCTTCTCAACTGGACTGCTTACCATGGGATCCCTCTGGTTCCTTCCCTGCTGTCACCAGCCTCAACAATGACCCAGGCAGCTGTGGTTTCACGCAGTGTGGGAAAAAAATGTATTTTCTATCAAATAGTAGATGTTTAAAAGGATGTGTTTCTAGGCTAGCCAACTGGCTTCCCATTTTATTTCCCAGTTTCCATATATAAACACTTGAGATTTAACCTTTTCTTGCCCGGCACATGTTACTGGTATCGTGGCAAGTGGTGAGCACCAGAGGCAGAGGCCATCACGTAGATGAATGCACAACATGCTCTTCTGGCTTAGGCCACCTAAGTGGCTTAGTCTGTAGAGCATGTGACTCTTGATCTCAGGGTTGTGAGTTTGAGCCACACATTGGGGGTAGAGTTACTTTAAAAAAGTAACAACAGGCTTTTAATTCTGAGAATAAATTCAAGATTGAATTGCTTCGTAAATTCCTATTTTCCAGATTTCAGTGCAGTGAAGATGCCTGTTTTCCTTCCAAAGCTAGACAAGAGAGACCAACCATCTCTTCCTTCACTGATAGCTAATTGGACTCCCAGTGCAACTGGCTGTGCATTGCTGGAAATCACTTAAGACTATTTTGTTTGTTGTACAAAACAAAACACAACAAAACAAAAAGTAGTTTTGAGAAATCGAGGCCTGTTAATAGCAGTTAGCCACCTGCTTATTGTGCTGATATGTTTTAAAAACAAAAGAAACATTTTAGGCAAACATTATAACTGCACCATATCCAAAACAAACTATTGAATTATACAGTATAGCCTTTGAGTTTTCTGTTAAGAAGCAAATACATTTAAGAATCTGCTGTGACAAATCAATATCAAAATGTGTGCAAAATTACAAGAACAAATAGAATGTTTTTGACTGGTTTGTTTATATTGAAACTATATTATTTTATGTGAAGTATGTGTAATAGAGCATTAGATTTGAAAACTCTGTGTTGAATATCATTTCTGACAGCCTTTTTTAGGGTCACTAAAATTCCAATAATTCAGTCTAGAATTGAAGTCGATTCCAGAGAAAAATTTAATATAGTCTGCTTGCCTGCCAGCTTCAACATAGTTTCAGAGCATTGAAATGGTTTGACACATTGAAATATAAAGTGCATTTGTCATATCTATTGGTGGAGTATTTTATGTGATCGCATCTAACAAAGATCAAGTTAGAGTAAAACTTATACTGTTTTTTTTATGTGTTTGTGAAGAGGATTTTGTTTTATCTTGTTTTCTTTACAGTCTTGATTTGATTTATTACAAAGTCCAATAAACTATTCCTAGTAATAATAAAGAAACACATTGCCTGAACCACTTTTGAAATGCAGTGGAACATCTCCATATTACCACAGTCATTTGCTGTTTCAAAGACCCATATGAATTCAGGATTGTGTCACAGAAGAGGTACTTTCTAAATGAGCATGAGGTTAGAATGGAGTTTCAATTTCCAACTCTAGCAAATAGAAATGGTGCAATTAGAAGAAAGTTTATAAACCTTTGAACCTCAGTTTTCTCATCTGTAAAATGAGGGTGATACTAACAAGCTTGTAGGTTTTTTGTGGATTTCTTTTGATATGGTAACAATTTGAGATGTTAGGTGTATAACCCTAACTCAGTGCCTATCCCCTAGCAGTTATTCTCCAAAAAGCTTTATTATATTCTTACAGCTTCTGGGAATTAAACTTATGGAAGGAAATCTGCAGAATACCCAGGTATGAGCATACCAGGGCATGCTGCGATGAGACCCCAGTGTTTTTATTTTTTGAAAAAATACGGACTTAGATATAACAAAAATCAGTTAATTTTCCTAGTACATATTCAGTCCTGCATGATTATTTATGTTTGAGCCGTTTGGGGCTGCTTGTGGTGAGAGTGTAATGATCAGTTGGATTCTCTTCCAGAGAGTTCATTGAGGACAGATTAAACTGGGAAGGACCTTAGCATTGTGCAGCAATGTCATTTATGGGAGTATACAGATCTCACTGTTCCATTTATATAGTCATGTACTCATAATCTTTTATCTAGAATTAAGATGTCGATTTTTAGTTACTAATACAAGTTGCCTTACATAAATAAAACTAGACTATTTCTGTTTCCTGGGTAAGAGCTTCCAGTCTAACAAATATCATTTGTTATTTACATGTGTATGTAGATGCTTATATACATATATAATCTTTTTTAATATATATCTTAATTTGAATACTTGAAAATGTTAAATATTTTAATACTTAGCCTACAGATTTTTATGGAGGACCGAGGTTCTATGATCTGCCTACATAATATAAAATGATTGGATTGGGTTGTAAATTGAACAGTCAATGAATAACCAAGACAAACATTTGCCAATGGGTGTTCTACTGAACTCAAGTTCTACAGTATTCATAAGAATTATTTCAAAGAAGGTTTCCAGGTTGAAATAAGTTTGGAAAATGTGGAGTTGAAGCCGTTTTATAGTACAAGTTCTTAAGGCATTTAATTTGCTCATTGCTAAATTACATAATAACAGACCACGGCGGGGGGGGGGGGGGGCGGGTTGTGATAGGCTGTTTCCCTAAACTTTCTCAACACAAAAGCCTTCTAAATTTTTTTCAATTCTTTATTTATAGTCTCATATTTAGGCATTTATACAATAATAATGTCTTCAATAAAAATCTTATAAGGTATACTTTTATATTTATTTATAATTTTTTCATATTCTGTTCAAATTCTTCTGATTTTTTTAAAAGCAAGTACGAGGAGTAGTAGAAGAGCACAATATAAATACTTCTGTGTAATGCCCACTAATTTTTCAGGGATAGGTTTTATTAAAACTATGGAGGAGGTTTTTTTTCTTCTTTGGGTAACCACATGTTTGCACTCAAAATCAAAATTTACATTTATTTTAACATGTATATGTATTATGTTCAAATATAATGCTTTTTTTATTAAACCAGTTGATTTCATAATGTTCATATTTTTAAACAGTATTGCTTGTTATTACTGGTTTTGCTTGTCACCGTTTAGATAAGCAAACAGAACATTACTTAGCTTGACGTCTTCCAAACTTTACGGGAAAATGGCTGTGATGGTCTAGTGAAAGTGTTCCAGTTATTACAGTCTTCAGTTATAGTTTTAACCTTCATTTATCTTTAAATACAACTTATATTTTAAGTCCGTAGGTGGATTTATCATTTAAGGAAGTAATTTTTAGCAACAATTTATTTTCAAGCCAAAATAATCTGTGCTTTCTTTAGTGTTAAGTTTTTAAGTTTTCTTTCCTTTTCAAAGTAAAGATACTGCTCTTGATCTTTATCTCGAAAATTTCATTTTTTACAGTAATTGGTATAAAAACTTTTAGATTACAGTTGTCAATAATAAGCCTTCTGAATTTTTTAAAATATCTTTCAACATTAGTCATCAATAGAACATACTTTGGAAATTCCGAGTTTAAAGGGAATGTGCTATATACTTTGCTGTATCAGATCCATTCTGGAGATGGTAACAACCACAGCTCTTTGAACAGAGGAAAAATTATATAAAAAGTTTGTTAATGCGCTATCATGTTCTGAACTAGGGGAGAGTGAGATCACTGATCTCTATGTAGAGAACAATTGTGAGACGCGAGCACTACCATCAATCAGGACTGGGGGAGGGGAGAGAAGAGGTTGGAATTAGTAAGACTTAGAAGCTCAGAGGAGAGACCCCCTGAAACCAGAGCTCTGGAGAGGGGACGCTGACCAGCTTGTGCTGGCATCTCTGAGGAGTCAGGGAATGAAGACGGTTCCAGCCAGTGTTAGGAAAGTGGTTAAGCTTTTCAGCTGAAGGAACTGCCAATGTTGGGGGGATGCTGACAGAACCAGCCAGGAAACACACAGAGAAGGTCCCGGCTTCCTTGTCCAGCCTCACAGCCTCCTTCCCATGTCCCTATGGCACTGCCTTAACAAAGCATCTGGCCAGGCACAAATGGGCTTTGCCAGCCCCAGCAGCACAAGGCAGAGTAGGGAAGGATGGTTTTGAAGCCGATAACAATAGCTAATTGGCACAGTTGCTTTATTAAGAAACCTGGCTCTTAAAAAGAAATGTTAGAATTATTTCAGAATGGTCCCATTGTCATCTTAGATTGAATTTGCTATAGTAATTCACAAAGCAAACCAACTCACTTTATAATTTATATCCCCAGGAGCAATATTCCATTATTACATTAATACTCCATTATTAATGTACAGGTTTCCCAACACAGAAGTTAGTTTGAACTTACTTTGAATCATTTAAAAAAATACACTGTTGAAGGCCTGCACAGTTCCTAGCTTTTTTAATGCTATTCACATTTCTTCTGCTTCCTGGGATTCATATGCAGAGAGCCATTTGAAATCAAACACACAAATTCAAGCAGCACGACGCTCTGCTAACTGAGAATCTGTGAGACACTAACATGGTGGTAAGGTTACTACCTTACAGAAGACTGGGCTGTTTGACAAACTTGGTGGGTTAGTCAAGTTAGTCAAAGATTTACAAGAGTCATCAGTAATGCCTGGGAAATGCAATCAGCAAATAAGAAATTCCTTCTCTGTCCAAGCCTTACATTCACTTAGGTTGCAGCAAAAAAAAGTTTTAGGAGGCACCTTTTGGCTTTACCTTATCTGTGGGGTTTGTTAAATTCGACTTATTGACCAGATCCAGTTTGACATTTACAACTGCCCAAGAGCAAGTCAAGAAATTAAGGAAGGAGCTTCTGTGAAAGAGGTCTCATCGATAGAATATGCAACATCTAGAGACTGTGCATGTTAGGCGAGGTTACAGGGCTATGACTAAAAGATGCAAACATTTGCAGTAAAATGAAGAGGTCTGAGGAAACAGGCTATGGAAAAGTTGACTTTAGAAGGTGGGAAGAGAAGGAGCTCAAGACCATAACAAAGTAATGAGGGCTGGAAGAGAATAAAATTCCTATTACAAGGAGAATATTGAGGAGAAATGGTGGTGACATTACTCCATGACTGAGTACTTACCATGGTCCAGTCTTGGTTCAGAGTGCTTTGGGTATATTAAGGACAATAATATAATACTGTAAAGAGATCAGAGGAAGGCCCTGAAAGCCATGAACTGAGAAAAGGCTGTTGGCTTTGATCTTTGGAGGGTTATTTCTGACTTGCGGAGCCGGGGGTGGGGGGACATTTTAACACAGTGGAAGTATCAGAAGCCAGGTTTCAAATGTTTAAGGAAAGAAGGATTGGTAAGGATGTCTGTGAAGGGAGTTCAAATTACTCTTCCCAGAGCTTTGTCAGTGGAGCAAGAAAGATCATATATACAGTCCTATCTACCTTCATTGAGAGCTTACAGCTATGGATATGTTTAAAGATTGAGAAGGTGGATGTGTAATGCTGAGGTCGTAAAGCTGCTCTTCTGAGTCTGAGTTTGTGATGGACCACCAGCTTCTTTGGGAGGATGAAGCAACGTAATTGTAAAAGGCAGTGGGGTTGCCCTGTAAGGTGTAATGTCTTGACTAGGGTAGAGCAATATATTGTGTAAAGAAAGTGTCTTAAGAAATGGGTGCTGTTTAAAAATCAAGCATATGAACTACTGGAATATGAAAACAGCAAAAATTTGCTTTTGAGGTTTTCCATAAGGTTGTCATCACTGTATTCTGGTCAGACTGCATGCAGTCTACCAAGATTTGTCTTGGTAGAAACTTTGACTAGTTTGAGGTTTCTCTGAATAGTGGCTTGTAATGAAGATACAGAAAATGTTACAAAGGTGATCTGTGTGTATTTGGTGATGTAGTCTAACTTACTGTAATGGAGAAATCTCCCTGCTAGCTCCTTGATTTGTAAGTTAAAGTTGATTTGATAGTATTGAAATGTCTCTTCTAGTAAATGAATGTGTTATATTTTAGGAGACTCCAAGGTCTGTCTTCGATACTTGAATGGTCCTATTTCAGTACCTATTATTTGGAATATACAGACAGGAACCTCATCCAAATTGCCATTTCCCTCAAAACAAAACAAAACAAAACACCAGGTTTAAAATCCTTTGTAAGCCACGGGGTTGCCTTTAAGTGGATTTTTTTTTTTTTTAAGAAAATCACTGAAAACACCGCTCTGTTCGGTAAGAGTAGCTTTCCAGTTGAGTCACAAAAGGCGTTAGGGCTCAGTGCTTTGCTTCACTATCTCCGTACATACTGAGCTGATAATTTAGAAGTTAAACAGTATATCTGCTACTTTGTGTTTTCTATGAAGTAACCTTTGATACATTTTATAAGAGCTAACCCTTGTCAGGAATCCTTTGTAGTAATTTGCATAATTTCTCAAAGAATGTCCAAAGATGAGCATGTGTTGTACATCCAATTTGAATCATAGGTAAATAACTTCTGAAATAAGTAAACATAAATGCACATACATACATGCATATAGATATTATAGATCTATAGGTATGAAAATATGTATGCATGTATAACCTCTCCCCAGTTTATTTAGTTGATGAGCTGTTTATGAATGTCTTCCTTTAAAATAACTTATATTACTAAGATAAATATTATATGAGGGCCATGCTAACTGCTTTAACAACTAAAATTTTAATAACACTGTTATTTCTTATTTTAGAACTTTCCAACATGCACCGACCTAACTGTTGAAGAAGAAGTTAGTGCCTCTGTCGGTCATTTTGGAGACCCATGCTGACAGAAGCTACTATGCCAGGCTTCCACAATCACTCTGGGTGGTGTTACTCAGTTACCTAGAAGGCAGAGGAGAGCAAGCATCACCCAGGGAAGCTAATGATGGGCTAGGCCTAGAGTCACTTCGGCTCATATTCTGTTGGCTGGGACTCCATCACATGGCCACATTCGATTGCAAGGGAATGTGGAACATAGAATCCAACAATATTCCCAGAAGAACAAAAAGTGGTATTTTGGTGTAGTATCTGTTGCCAGAATATTTAATAAATACTGATTTTAAGGAAGTGTTAGAAGGACATTGCTTCATAATATAAAATCACAGATCATGTTCTTTGTAATTATACACATCCTAATTTATATAACAGATATGGTATACATGAGTATTAAGGCATTTTGGTATGGTGATGTGGAGACAAAGGGGTTTCAAGGCCAGAGGGGATTTTGACTAGTTTAAGAGGGTCACCGTCAAAAACATAGTGTAGAGCTATTGCTATGCACCTAGATTCACCTGAAGCAAAGGATTTGGAAACATACCTGAGGACTCTACCTCCACCGAAGGGAAGTCACTTGCTGTTTCTAAGTAAGTATCTATGATGGTGACAGAAATAGCCATATTGTTGAGAAGTTTATAATAACTGAGATGTCAAGAGTTGTCTGTAGCAGGCAAAGAGTTTGTTAATGGTGTTTCTTTGAATTACTGTGCTATGTTCATAGAGATTTGATTGTAGCCAAATTTGTGTTCTGCAAAAATCAAGTGCTTTTTGAAGACTTGCACGTACGTTAGATGACAATGTGGAAATCTACCTGTGAAAGGCCATAGGTTTTCTTTTTTCTGTTTGTACTTAAGTGTTTATTTCTTATGATTTAATTCACGTAAGCCTCCAGCTCTATACTCTTTGATTCACCACCGTGACTCATTGTTTAGAGTATCTGTCACATACAAGGTATATGATCCACATTTTGGAGTGGATAGGTAAATAAATACCTCCTTGTGTAAGATTGATCAGGGACTACGTTATACAATGCATTGGAAGCCATTCGGCACAGTGCCTGTTCTATAGTAAGCACTTAATACGTGTGAGTTATAGTAATGATCCTTATTCCTGTACGTGTGCTGTTCTCCTGTGGTATACCGAGTAATGAATAATTTGTGTGTCTTCAGCTAAGTTCCAATAGTTTTATTAGCTAAGTTTTAATAGTGCAAATGCTTTCATTAAGTTCAATATTAGGCCCCTGGCTTCTACTGAGTGTTGATTTAAGAAATGGAGACCTTCAGAGTCCTCGGTGGAACCATCAATGAGTATTTTCTGCTGTGTGATGTCAGGAGCAGGAGCTTCGAGGGTCCAGATTAGGGCTGCTGCTTTCTACCTGTAACCGTGGGCCATAGGTTTCTGAGAGAAAATAAAATCCTATTGAAATTGGAACTTTCTTATGTCATACAAATTTGCATATCTTATTTACTAAAATCATAATTAACACTTCCATTGCCATTAATAAATAGCTGAAAGCAATTTGTTTTATTTAGTCCATATCACCGGAAGTGAATGAAACTACAAATTATTTACTATCAAAGTTTTCCTTGACATTTTTTTCTCAGTTGACTCCTTTTTCTCCTTTCACTTTTTGTCAACTGGGGCAGAAATAGCCTAAACTTCTCTCAATGTCTCTACAACTTACAGTTAAAGAATAGAAAAAAGTCATGATTATTTATAGGTGAAATTATTTTTTCTTTTTTTTTGGGAGGACAGTGTTTTTGTCAGAGTTAGTAGATCTCAGATTTGGGGGTGTATATTCCAGTCCAATTCCCCATTTTCTGGTAAGGAATTGGTTGAATGACTGCCACATAGTGAGTTTTTGTCTTTTTTTTTCCTTTTAGTTCAGTACTATGTATGACTGCCACACAGTGAGTTTTTGTCTTTTTTTTCCCTTTCAGTTCAGTACAGTGTATATTTTATTTTTACATATTCAAAGGTACTTTAATATTATATAATATCACAGTATTATAGGCTAAATAGGCAGTGTTATCAACAAGTATCTTTGCATATGGGAATTAGAGGGTGGGGTATCGTACTTAAAAGAAAAACATTTCAAGTAATTAAAGTTGATTTAATATCACTATGTATAGTAAAATCCTAGAATGTTTATAGCCCCCACTTTCCTTCAAAAATAAAGTAATTGTAAATGCTTTACATCTTAAATTTACAGAGGATGTTGATCTTGCTCTTCTGTTCCCTTTTTCCCATACTCTTCAAAACTTCATCAACCACTGTTCTTCCATATACAGTCTGCATTATGCTGGAGAAGGCAAGTTATACATTTCAGGTTTTGTTTTTTTTTTAACTTTACAGAATCTACAGATCTCTAAATTAAAAAAAAAAAACTTTCCATTATACATATGCTTGTTATTTCAGTAAGATCAACAAAATGTTTAGGAGCACAAACAAATTCATTAATTATCTTTTGTATCCAGGGCAAAATATAGCAGGCAAGTTGAAAAATGAACTGTTTATTTTTGGAGGGGCTGGGAATAAAGAACAATGAAACTTCCAAATAAAAGTAGTTGGACCTTTTTGCCGTGGATTTGAAAATAAGTCCAGAAGGCTGAGCTTAATATAACATGTGGCAGGTGGCCTGCGTTTGCCTGGAGAATTCCTTTAGGGCAAGACAGCTCAGCAAACACATAAATCCTTTTTTCTCTGTTATCTAGTAGCACATTTAGTTGCCATGGGGATTTTATTTATGCAGCAGATCCTCTGCAGTTCAGTTTGTGCCTAAAGTTTAACCATACAGCTGTTACCGTAAATGCTACATGGCAATATTTTCCAAACACAGACCCTAGAACAAAAAGAACATTTTTTTTTTCCGGCATTGATTTTGCTTTTTATGTTCTGAAACATCTTAGTAAAGTGTTACTCTATACCAGGAAACCTTCACGAGTTCCAGCCAAGCTATTGGTATCATTTCCTGTTACTTAAATTGTTCACTTCCAAATAAATTATATGAAAATAGAGCAAATATATCTTCAACGAGGGCAAAATTTTGCAAGTTGAAATGAAGAGCTTATTCATTATACTCCATATATCAAAGCAATTTGATCTCCCTCCTGCCCAGTACTGTTAACTTCTTAAAGGAGTTTAGATCAAATGATCAGACAAATACTTGCTCCTCTGCATCTTCTCACTTTGGCAGCTCTTTCAATACTCCCTCCCCCCACCCCCACTATTTCTAGTGGAGGAGGGAGGGAAACAAGATAGAAAAATGGTGATTGCTTTTGCAACAATCAAGAGATCCCGAAGTTTCTCCAGCTCTGAGCTAGGTCCTGATTTGGAATGAATTGCTTTTGTTTAGTCTTGATTTGTACTACACCAGATAAATCACCAGTATGTCTCCTTTATGTGAACAGCATGGATTGGTCAATGAAAAGGGGAACTGATGGTTTTAGATGGAATGCATAAAATTACCTCTCACCATCTGTGTCACAGCGCACCAGGAAAATGATGAAAGGAGAACTTGAAATCCAGGTAAAGTTGCTCCCTTAGAAGGAAAGTAAAGCATTCAGAATCAAGATAAATGTTTTTCATCTTGCTCCCCACAAGATATTTTTGGATGGGAGGTTGACTGTTCCAGAGAACCATCGAGACATCATCCTTACAGATAGTTCTGCTCTAGTGAGATGGTCAACATACAAAATTTGAAATGATAAACTAAATGAAGGCCTTCTGTTTAATGCCGTATATTCTTGGCAGGAACCAAACAGTTTAACACTGAAACTGCATTACTACAGTAGGAGTCATTAAAGATCATCTCCGCTAGGAACCTATACCTTTCAGAATTTTATCTTTCTGTTACAAATAGCCACATAAGTCTGAAAATGAACTTTGATGTCATCACTCAAATAAATTAGAGATTTTAAATGGCAACTGTTAACAAGTTCTGTCTAGGGTGCCTGGGTGGCTCAGTTGGTTAGGCGGCTGCCTTCGGCTCAGGTCATGATCCTGGAGTTCCGGGATCGAGTCCCGCATTGGGCTCCCTGCTCAGCGGGGAGTCTGCTTCTCCCTCTGACTCTCCCCCCTCTCATGCTCTCTATCTCATTCTCTCTCTCAAATAAATCTTAAAAAAAAGTTCTGTCTACAGAGTGGATGCTCTGAAGGCATTGAAGGCACTGTACCTCCTGTAAAAAGTGACTGCAATCTCTTGCCATTTACTGCACATTTTTAGCAAAAAAAAAAAAAAAAAAAAAGTCACTTCTTAAGGGGTATTGGAAAGCAAACATACATGCGTCCTTGTACCCATATAATCAACAGTGTTATGGGCAAGTATTCAGTTTTCATGAAGTCATTTTTTGAAAAAAGTCAGCTACCTACCTTATTGACTCATCATGGCATTGGTCCTCAAAGTGTGGCCCGTGGACCAGTAGCACTGGCATCACCTGGGAGCTTGTTAGAAATAGAGAATTTTGCCCCACCCCCCAATATAGAAAAAATATCTACATTTTGGCAGAATGCCCAGTTGATTGCTGTGCATATTAAGTTTGAGAAGCATCGCTTTGGGCCATAACGCTGGAGCTAAAAGTGTACTCGAGATTATTGTGGAAAGGGTGCATAGTCTCATCAACTATTTTAGGACCTGTTAGTAGAACATCTTAACACTCTTCAGTTTATCTTTTGTATTTTCATACACAGACACACACACACCCTCAATTCTATGTTCATTCTTCCTCCAGGCTAGTGATAATTAGAGCCAAAAATCTTTTCAGAAATACAGGTTGACCAGCTTTTTAGACTACTCAGAATGTTTGAGTCTCATTCTCTTCTGTCTATGGAAACAATCCACCTTTTTGTCCTCTTTTAACAGTCTGCCCTATGAACCCTGACCCAAAATCACAATAAATGACTCCCCATGCCCTTGACACATGCTCTTTTACAACTCCATGCCCTTTCATATGCTGTTTCCTCTGCTAGGAATATTCTTTTATTTTCCACCTGACAAACTTTGATTCATACTTGAAGATTCATTCAGTTCCAATGTTTTCTAGATGAGGCATTCATTTTTATGCAAGCAGAATGAGTTGCCCTTTCCATAGGGTATCTATGGTATTTATGTAAACCTTTGCTAGAGTTCTCATGACCCCGTGTTCAATCTATTATTTACTTAGGAGTCTGGTTCCCTCACTGGACTCACTGTTCCTTGAAGACACTACTCTTACCCCATTTACCTGTATATTCCCAACACCTAGGAAGGTAGCCAGCCCATAACAAGTGCTTGTTAAGTGCTTGTTGAATGAATGCCAAATCCACTTAAAAGAATGCCTTTTTAGCAATGAGAACTGCTAATAAGCTGAGACTTCAGGGTAAATCGATCCCCTCTCTCTGCTATAAACTTTTATAAAAAAAAAAAAATACCTTCCTGTTCTGAGAGAATCATATCAGATATGCTGGAAATAGAAAGGATAAAGTAGGGTATAAAAAAGAGAAGGACCTGAATTGGAAAGACTACTGAAGAAGCTTGAATGTTCAACTGCAGAGAAACTGGTATGCTGGAGAAAACCAAGAGTGAAATAAAAATGGTTTCCAAGAATATGATTATATTTAATGTGAAAATTGTAGCACCCTTTTTACAGTTGGAGGATCAGCCATCACTTTGATAAGCGGTTAAAGATTAAAAGTTTACCTTTGAAATAACCTTCTAGATATACCTTAAAACAGTGTGTTTTATAAGAATTCCGTATGCACAAATGATGTTAGTGTTAATATGGGGGGCAGATGAGCATACTGAATTTTTCTTCAAATGTAAATGATAGTGGTTTGTATCGAACTAGGATTATTTTTTTTTGTAGAAGTGTTGACATAGAAACCACATAGGCTGTAAAGGAATGCACTTAGGCTTATGGGCCAGGCATACTATTGTACATTTTCACCGTGTTTGTCTTACACCAACTGCTATAGTTTGAACTCATGGTAGTATTTCTAAGGTATACTGGGGAAACAAAATGAAAAGTTTGAGTATTTCTTCAGTAAAAGGGGGAAACTTAACTCTGTGACCACAGATTTTACCTAGAAGAGGGAAACTTTAGATAGACATACCACATTTAATTTGAATAACAAAATAAGGTTTGTATGTCTGGTAAGAGAAATCAATGACATTTCTAATTCTTAATTCAAAAGACTTGCATTTTTGATCTGTATTTTGCAAAATTAAAAAATTTGAAATTTTGAAGATTTTTAATTTTTTTTGGTATTTTGCAAGATTTTAAATCTGCATTTCACTAAAACGGGAGTTTTGGACTTTGGCTCTAATGTAAATGTCTTAGTAATGTTGGACAAGTGTTTTAAAGAATCTGTGGTCCTTAATAGTTTTGAGCCTGATGTTATGCTACTCATAGGTACAAACTCAACCTTATTTTTTACTATGCACTGTGAAAGAGCTCAAATGTTTAACAGCGTACAGGTTTCATTCTACAAAGCTTGGTGGGTCTGAGATACTCTACAGTTATTAAGGAGATTGAGATGGCTCAGGGTCAGCAGGAGAAACAAAGACTGAGGGGAAGAAGTTCCAGAATAAAACAATTTAAGGGGCCATTTACTATCGAAAAATGTTTTCTTGAAGTTAAGAGATCACATTCAGATGTTTGTTGTGGAACTCTTGATTATAAAATCATTAAAATGAAAGGTTTATTTTCAGTTATGTAGAAGCTAAAGAAAACAAAGTGACACTTTTACTAATTAACACTTTGGGAATATTATCGGTGTCGGGGGTGGGGGTGGGGAGTAGTTCTAGAAAACCTGAGAATCCTGGTTGGGCTGTCACTGCTGCCAGGACAAGGATATACTTCTCCTTTTATTCAGAATGTAAAGGACTGTCAGAAATAGTACTGCAAATGGTCACTGAAGGTGTGTTTTAGCAGTTCCTTTAGATACTCACTGGTCACATTTGGGGTATAGACTAGATTAAAGGAGAGTTCAGGGTACTCAAGGAAAATCAAGTAATTCTGGAGAAATAACAGCAAGCTTGAAAACAGATGAGACAAATGCAGACTAAAGGAGAGAAAGATGGGTGGTCAGAAGTATATTCTGCTGTTTCTTTTTTGGCAGCCTTACGAGGATCAATTAGTATTAATATGCTGAAATGATTAAGTTTGGCAGTACTTTCTATGAATTTCTATAAGGGAAAGATTGTGTATATTTCTTTGGGAAACTAGACTACTTACTGAAACCATTCTCCCCTCTAATAACAACAGGGGTGATGTTGGGCACTGAAAGATTTTCTTACGGTACTTGAGAGAAAGGGTACCCCTCATGTATTGCAGGGGCAACATAGAATAATGGATAGGGCAAGGCATAGGCTCTGAAGCCAGACCACTTGGGTTCAACTCCTGGCCCTACCTACAACTAGCTCAGGAAACCAGAGCAGATCACATCATTGCTGTGTGCCTCAGTTTCTTCACCTGTACAATGGGATAATAATGCTATTTACCTCTAAACAGTTGTGAGGATTAAATTCAGTATCACTTAGAGCAATATTTGGCATGTAGTAAGTGTTTCATAGTATTACTGCTAAGAAACTTGAAAGAGGTTCTTTAATGGATAAAAAATATAGAGAAACAGGAGACTGATAAGTGTTTTTATTGTCAACAAAAATATAAGCTATCTGAAGACTACTGGGAGGAAACCATACTGCAGCAGAGAAAATTGATAGCATAAGAATATCCCAAGGCAGAATAGTTAAGAGGATAAGACACTGTCTTCTAAGCAAATTTTATAATGCAGTGCAAAACCAGAAAGGTGTTTAAACATAGCAATTAGTTTTGGAAAGGAAGAGAAGATGTTTCAAGAAGAAAAGGGCAACGATGAGTTTAATAACATAAAGAAGTGAAGTTATGACTGCCTTTCAAGGCCCATGGCAGAGAAAATGCACTAGGAAGCTATTAGAAATCAAAATAATTGAAAGTGAGTTTGCAGTAGAATTAGTTCAAGAAGCTAAAAACTACCTACATTGACAGGATGGAGAAGAGAGAAGGGAGAAATACTTTCTCCCATTAAAAAGGAATATATACTTTCTTCTATTAAAAAAATTAGCCCCTCAAGAGCAAGGGCTTTATCTTCTTTGACTTCTTAGTGTCCCGCCCTGTGCTTAGTGTGTAATGCACACTTAAACTCATTCACAAATTCATTAAATACTTATCTAAATAATGGATTAATTAATGGATTGAGGAATTAAGTTTATTAACAAATAATTGATATGAGCATGAGAAGGAAGTAGGTCATATAGAAAACCCCTGAATTTCACTTTTTCATATTTATACTTCAGGGCACAGAATTTAAAAATGGAGAGTTAAATAGAGAATTACTCAGATAAAATTAAGGAACAATGAGAATGTATTTTCTGCTTAAAAGTCTATTAAATACAGAGATATTAAGGATTTAGAAGCAAAAATGGCCAATCAAGAGGTCAAAGTATCATCAAACTACAAGAAAAGGCAGAATTTTTAGGTAAGGATATTACTGACCTCAGAACTTTATGGAGAATTGTCTGTTTACTTGAAATTGTTTTAGGAGTTCCTCCAATGGGGAAAGATGAATGTGTGTGGAACACAGTTCAGTTGCTTTATCTCATAAAGGTCTTAGATGTGTTCCAACCTAGGGTATAAAACATTTGTTGGACTATCATGACAACCAGAAGTAGAGGTTAGAAGAAAGAAACATGAATTCCTAAATGATAGCTATTGGGAAAGAAGATACAGGTCCCAAGAAGAGCCACCACTTAGCCTTCAGCTGTATGCACGGGCAGTAGATACTCCATGAAAAATGAACTGGCAGACTCAAGAGCCGTGGAGCTTGCTAGTTGTTAAACTGCAGTCTTCCAGGGGTGGTCAGCTGTTAATTTAAAATTAATGGAAGCTTTTTCATTTTTATGGTATCCTGAGTATTTTTTTCTTAAGGGGTGGTTCTATCAGAGACCTATCTACTTGCAGGTGACAGTAGAGGACAGAAAAGACCAACCAATAAATGGAAAACTGTATATTCTTTAATTCCTTTGACAGGTATATATTGAGTATCTACTACTTGCTAGACCAAGACTAACCCAAAACAGAACGGATGCTGCCCCTATACTCTAAGCCTAGGCTGGCAGCATTCGCATGGCTTTCTTGGGCTCAAAAATTCCCTGGAAATGTTAAAAATGAAGATTCTCAGGTATTACACTGGGGTGGCTTCTAATAGCTGTGTGTATTGGTGGGGGGGTAGGGGAAGAGGAAGGTGGTGGGAGCCCATAATCTCTATGTCATCAAACTATATATGTAATGGTGATGTGTGTGGTTAGAGAAACACTTGGAGACTCATTGGGCTAGTGACCACAGAGGAATTTCTCAGTACAAGAGGCATCAACTGGGTTAAACAATGGATGGAAAGGTCTTGGCCAGCTTGAAAGGGTTTGGATGGTGAGAAGGTAGAGAGGGAAGGGTAGCAGGGTGCTTTAAAACACAGGGAAGAACAGGTGTAATGACTGACAGTTTGTGCCCCTACTCTACATCGTGGGTTCCTCTTGAACTTGATGTTTTACCAGAGTTCAACAAGCATGTACTGACCAGATTTCACTTACTGCTAAAGATAACACTTGTTATCCCAACCCCAGAGAAGCTCATGGTTGGGGACATGCACATAATCACGTGGCTTAAATGATTTAATTTTGTGAAATGCTTGCTGGTTAATACTTGTAACACACGTAACACATGTAAGCTATGAGGCATAATAAAATATACACCTGACTGCACCGTCCAGTTTAAAAGACTAAAACCTTAGCAGTACCTTTGAAGCTGCCTGTTTTTTCCGTGATCCTCCTATATGTCCCCTACTGAGATACACTGATTTTTTTTTGTTATTGTTTATTGATGCCTGTTGAAATTGTTTTAACTCTAAATTAATAATTTGGGGCAGGTTCTTTGATATTTCCTGTATTAATATCACATCCTTGAATCACAGTTTGATTTTTTGCGTTCCTTGTCTTGTTTCTGATTGTAAATATGATTATTCTGATACTTAACTACCAAGATTGGCTGAGTTGTTCTACGGGTATCTGTCATTTAGTGAAAGAGGTCTCTAAGTATGCTAAGAAGTGTTTTGTTTGTTGATTATGAATTTGCATGGAATTTGATTAAGTGGCTTTTCTGCAGGTATTGATATTGTCTGATTTTTTTTTTTTTAAAGATTTTATTTATTTGACAGAGAGAGAGCGCGAGAGCAGGAACACAAGCAGGGGAAGTGGGAGAGGGAGAAGCGTGCTTCCCGCCGAGCAGGGAGCCCGATACGGGGCTCGATCCCAGGACCCTGGGATCATGACCTGAGCCGAAGGCAGCTGCTTAACGACTGAGCCACCCAGGCGCCCCCATATTGTCTGATTTGTCACCTGTAATCTATTAACATGGCAAATTACATGTAAATATTTTATTAGTATTGTATTTCTGGTATAAAACCAACTTGGCCATAGAATTTCTCCATTTTAGACACTGTTGAACTCAGTTTCCTAACATTTTGTTGTAGTACTTTTGTCATTTATTGAGATTTTATAAAGTAACACTCTTTCTAGGTTTTATGAGTGGTCCTCTTCTTATTCACTGGGGTGAGTCTTATGTCCTTATTATATGAACACACGAATGCAGGACTTTTATCAGTTTGGTTGGGCCATGTGGTCAAGTTTTCTTAAAACCTCTCCAGTGGTGTTTACAAGTATTGTATGCTAGTGTCGCATCAAAATAGTAACTTGTTAAATATATTAAGTATTGAATATGCAGTGACTTAAGCATACAGTTGTTAGTAGGCTTTTGTTGTTGTTCAAAAAGTGTATATTCATCAGCGAAAGGGGACATCAACTGGGAAATAGAAATAGGCGTGCCCTGTATGTCGGTCGGGGAATCGCCCACCATGGACTTCTGTTGTGCTCACATCCAGATGCCTTCTCAGTTCTCATCATCAATCAGTGATCTCAGTCCCTTGTTTGCTCAGTCCCTTGGTTCCGTTTCCTCTCCTGTGGGTCATCTGTCACTTACATCACCTTGAGGTTCTTTCTTCTACAAGCCAGGCCACAGAAAAGACAATAGTTTTCTCCTGCTCCTTCATAAAAAAAAGGTCCATACTTGTTCATACTCTTTGTGTTTTACTGGTTTTGGCATTTATTGCCTTAGAAACCTGGCAAGTGCTAACCATAAAACCAAGCATGGGGAAATTGGAAAGCTTCCTGAATTCTCCCTGTGTTGGTCTCTAGTTTTTTTACTCTTTTTTTTTTTTTCTCCGAAAAGAAAACAGAAGATCCTAAGGCTTTATTATTGAGGATGTGGCTCATCTTCCTAAATCCCTTATCCTGTAAATATACAATCTTCCAGATCCACTAAAATATCTCTTCCTCTCCTGTATCCATGATGGACCCACTTTATGGAAATTCTTAAAGCAATAAGCAGGCACTTTGTGTCCCTGAAGTCACCACTAAGGGCTAAGGGCTGCTTACATTTACAAACTGCTTCCCAGACCAGGAGGTATCTGGCCTGAACCTGTGTTCGCTTAAGTAACTAAAACGGAGTTCTATGCTTGGTGGTAGCATAGAGGTAAAATTTTGTCTTTTTATATCATTAAGGAATATACAAAGCTGTCGTGGTTTAAATTCACTAATAAAATTTTGGAATGATTGGATGTGTAAAAAAAAAACAAACCCATAACAATTAGTGAGATTAGTGAACTGAAAGACCTCATTTAAATACTGATGGCACTATTTTTGGTGAAAAGTTGGACGACAATTAAAACAATTGAAGAATGAGCACAGTTAAAGAAAAACAAAACCAAGAGAGGGATAATCATACTGGTTGTATATACTTTTTAAAAAGTATATTACATCTGTCTACCAGCAAATGGATATGAGATCCATGTGGAAAGATAATTGTGTTTCTCAATTAACAATACAAGTTAAAGCCCATTAAAGGAAACCTCAAGAGATTTTTCCTTCTCATATATGGGAATTTTTTAACATAACATAAAAAAATTGCTTAAATAAGGTCTTATGAAGGAGTTGGAAATATTATTTTATAAACATCCATTTTATGATTAAAAACAATATTTCAGGGGTGCCTGGGTGGCTCAGTCAGTTAAACATCCAACTCTTGATTTCAGCTCAGGTCATGATCTCAGGGTCCTGAGATTGAGCCCCACGTGGGGCTCCGTGCTGGGCGTGGAGCCTGCTTGAGATTCTCTCTCTCCTACTCCCTTTGCCCTATCTGCCCCTCCCTCCCTTTTTTCTTTTTAATGAAATCATTTTTTTCAGTTGATTAGTCTTTGAAATCTCCTTAAAATAAGTTAATAATATACTCCCTTTAGTTTCCTTTGCAGACCATCTCAGTAGGCATGAGCTATCCTTAGAGCAGTGTTGAGCTTGCCAGTGCAAGTGGAGATGCTGAGAAAGTGAATGAAGGAAAGAGGAATAGTCCTGAACTGCAAGATTATTTTTCCTTTCCCTTGATAGTGTAAGTACATGAGTATATAAATTAACAATAAGGGAAATAAGCATGATGCGGGCTTAAAAATCATTGGTATTTCTATTGCATCTGAGATTGCTTTGAAATCAGTTATACTTCCTGGAAGTATCTCCATTCTTATTTTATAATAACATTGTGTGCCCTGGAATTTTTCGGCCATTTGTGTTAAAAAAAAGGGGGGGGGGCTAAAGAATTGTATGACAAGTGAAAGGGAGATATAATTACTGCCTTATGCTTTTAGAAAGTATTAACTTCCTAGTAAATTTAGAAAAAGAATTTCTGAATTGATTGAAGAAAAGAAATTTTGCTTGTATTTATTATTCAAGTTCTTTATTTTCTAACACACTAAATGTAGAAACAGAACCTCAGTGTCAATAATCTCATTCTTCACATCCACTCTTTATACATATACATCACTCCCTTCCTAAAATTCTTAGAGAGGAGGTGTCCCTGACAGGTTGAAGCTTGTGTTTTAAGAAACCTTGAGGAATTCAACCAGTGCAGTCTTTCACCTTGAGAAAGGACAACTAAAGCCTTCCCAGCACATGTGTATTTATTCTACTCTTAAAGATGCCTAGAGAAGTTAAATCCATAGCAGCGTCAATCTGCGCTCACTGTTAAGATGAGCTTTATTATCTGGCCCAAATCCCCACTATTTGAGTTCACTTGTTGTCTTCTTTACTTTTCAGTGACACTCAGGGCAAATCTCAACACCAGCTTCCTTGGGAGTTGAGGGTTTGAATATACTTTTTCCCTCAAGGAAAAACTAGTTTTCAGTCTTTCTTGTGTAATAATATTTTAGGTGTTGAAAACTAATTAGCTCGTCCATTTGTAATCTGGCTACTTTGTTTTGTAGACGAAATAATTCAAATAATAGCTTTAAAATAGATCTATTGATGATCCTTTAAGCATCTGGCTTAAATAACTTATTTTGACCCTCTCCAAGCTGAATGAGCCACCAGTTGCATTCATCCATACATTCATCTACTTCTAAGTGGCCTAGCTGTTTTCCGAAAATTAAATAGGTATTTATGAATGCTCTCAAAAAACTAAGTTGGACCCCTTAAATGGTTTCATATGTATTTCATCTAAGAGATAAATTTGGGAGTTTGTGTACCTGTCTCTCTGTAACTAGACACCTACATTTTTAGAGAAAAATACCTATAAATTTGCAGTCCTTTTTTTGTCATCTGGTACACATTATAATGTTAACAATCCACCCAACTCACTGCAACCCCTAGTGTTTGCTTTTATGCATGCATACCACACAAACATACACACAAGCATACATTTTTCTGTCCGTTTTTGTTAAATGCCTACCATGGGCATGAATAAGATAAAATTTCTGGCTTTGTTGGTAAGGCTGGATGTCAAAAAAGCCAGTAAACTGTGTTGTGTACCATTATAGGAGTGAACTGGGAATATAATATTTGAGTGAAACTCGCAGGATCAATTGGGTTTTATTACACAGGGAAAGAAGGGAAAGGCATGTTGGGAGCTGGCTCTTTAGGCAAATTGGGATTGGTTACAAGTGTTGGAATCAGTGTTGGGACACAGGGTTGAACAGGTTGGTTGGGAAGAGCTGGCTAAATCGGCTGAAACCACAGGGATGGAAGAGTCATTAAAGGATTTTAAGTGATTTGTGTCTTGGATGAAATTGCAAATGATGTGGCAACTGGATCAGAGGCTGGTGAGAAAGGATGGAATCTGGGAAGCTGACAAGGAGCTTACTGGTGGTAGTCCAGGTAGCATGATGAGGACCTTGGATAGATAATGCACTGTGAGTGGGAATGAATAGGAAATATGGGTTCCACAGGCTTGGTAGGGGCAGTGCAAGTTGGATAGGGGCAATAAAAAAGGCTGAGGTCTAGAGTGACTCTCAGTCTCTCTAGCTCAGGCTTCCAAGTATAGAAGAAGTTACCGTAGTGAGGCATTGAGACAGAGATGACTCTGATATTTGACTTTCCCCTAGACTTGTAGGAATTGACCAGAAGTTTTGGTCTGGAGCTCAGGAGAGAGGTTCAAGATGGAAATGGAGATTGGTGGTTGAAAACCTCAAGAGTCAGGAAGAGGAGGGCACACATGGAGCCCTCCAGGAATACAAGCATTGAGGATGGTAAGAACAGGGAAGCCAGGTAGCAAGGTAAGGAACTCAACTCTGAGGGAGCAGAACCTCAGAAGTCAGGGAAATGTGGCCAGGATGGAAAGGACCGTTGAGGGGAAGTATCTTATGCCACAGAAGACTGAAAACTGAGAAGTAAGGTGGCTGGAGGACTAAATTAGGGCAGTTTCACTGAAGTGTTGGTGTCAAAAGTCAGATGATCGTAGCTTTAGAAGCAAATGGGGGCAGGGGAAAAACTGTGGACTTAAAATTGCCTTACTGTGGATACTATTAGGTGCTTAATTAGGTTTTCTGTTGAGTTCTCAGATAAACCCTGTGAGGGAGGTATTTTGCAGATGAGAAGCTGAGTTTTAAGTATTTGTCCAAACTGTACAACGAATAAATTAGAGAGCCAAAATTCAATCTCTAGTTCCTTATTAGTTTTAAATTAGTTGGTCTATGAATGTAATAAGTTAGATAGAATTGATTATTATTCTCTCAGTAGATAAATAAGATATATCTCCAAAATGACCATTTTTCAAATATGTTTTCTGAAATAAGACTGATAACTTCTATCTGTACTTATGTGGTATCCTAAAAATTCCCACTTTGTGTTACTCATCTTTATGCAATTGCGTGATCAATGGCAACATGCAAAAAAGCTGTATGTATGGATATATGTCATGGGCATCAGGATTAAAAATCTTTTGTAATGAAGGAGAGCATACACACACACGTGTGTACACATTACATAAATGTATTAAGTTGGCTCTAAAGGCAAACTTGATAGCAATGAAGGAATGTAGGTATTGTATAAAATGGGTGATAAAATACTTTGCGCGGAGAGATTAGCAAGGTCTGCCCTCTGTAAATATGCATCCCAGAATCTTTAGGACCAGTCAGAATTAATAATGTCCTGATCATAAGAGCCACAAAGGCCTACAAAGGTCTTGGTTAAGCCGGCTATCATAATTTGAGAACTAAACTGATTGGTATCTAATGAATGTCCATGTTAATGGCTAATAATAAAATAATGAATAGTAAATAGTAAAATAACATGCCAATCACAGTAAATAGTATAAAATAATAAGCCCATTGGAAAAATGCCCATGGTTTATAGTAAAGGCAACAAAGCCTGGGCATTTTCTATGTGAGTAACAGAGAAGTGGAAACTCTTGCCGCAATGCAGTTCATGCCCTATGTGGTTTTGTCCTAGAGCTTTTCAAGCTTTACAGCTGCTTCTTGGTGACAAAATACGGTGTTCAAGAGAATGGAGAGGTCATGGAAATTCTGGGTTTGGGATTCTAGCCAATGTAGGAAGTGTTTCTAGATTGAAGTGGTACTTGAAAACTGTGGTACTTGAAAGTGGGATTTGGAAACAAGTAATATGTAGGTAGTGGCATCACGGATCACTATCCAAGGCAAAAAATTCAATAAATAAAGAAGGTTGCTTCTGGGGGTAGGCCATATTGAAGTTTGCTTTATGTCTGAAAATGAGGGGAAGTGCCTTCTTTTGGAAATTCATGGGTAAAGTTAAATTGCATCTTCTACCCATAATATGCACATTGACTGTTCGGAATCCAACAAGTGAATTTGTTCTTTAGACATCAAAGTCTCTTAGAAATTTTTGATTGTTATTCTTCTTTTGGTTTAGGATGGACACTTGAACCATTTTTTTTGGAATGAGATTCTAGTCATGTTTTAGTTTATATCATAGCAAAGGTTTTAAATGACCTCCTTATGAATGCAGTTGCTACTGCTTCTATTCTCATTTTCCTTGATCTCAGCATGGCTTTTGACACTGTCAACCGCGCTATCATTTCAGAGTGCTTGAGGGAATTTCCATCCTTAAACACTCAATTTTACATCAAAATAACACTTGAAAAGCACAGTTTTGTAGGCAAATATTTTAGCTAAATGGTTTTTTCAAGAATATTGAAAACTCTACTTAGTTAAAACAATAGCATCTAGAGGTCTGATTATTTTAGTTGAGCTGCGGAAATGCTTTCCATTTTACCCTGTGACCAGGGGCTGTTTTGAAGATGTTTTGTGTCTGGTCTGTTTGCTTTGCCATGAGCATAGGTGGCTGCATGTGTAAGTAGGCACCTTCCGTCCTACTGAAGTGAGCAACATGATGAACCAGTGGAGCTTTGTTTTGAACTAGAACTTACGTCGCACTTGTTCGCTTTGGTGTTGTGTTGGCATGAAAGTAGTTATTTCTGTACCCAGCGCCTTTGGTCTGTTAGATCTTAATATAGATGACATTAACTTGTGAGCTACCTGATCTTTCTCCTGGTGAGTGTGCTTTAAAGACTGACATTTTTTTCTTAGGATACGGTGGTTGAGAGGTATTCACAGGTAAATTCTGACTTTGAGCTCTAGGAATCCCAACCTTTAATTTCAATGTTACAACATAAATAGAGCTCTTAGTCCAGGATTATTAGTTTTAAGCTGGTGCCAGCTTTTGTCCCTTAAAATGTCCCTTCCTTTACATTATGTTCAGCGTATTAGTAAGACTTGAAACTGTCATTTGAAAAATATCCGTACGTTTGTTCTCCATTTATCCCTGTCTAATATCGAAGTTTGGACTTGACTTTAAATTGCCTCTGGACTTCATAGCTGTCCTCCCCAGCTGGCCGTTCTTCCAAGAATCCTTTTCTAAACTCCAGCAATCCTAGAAGTCATAGGGATGTATAAAAGTGAGAAAACTTTACTCCCAGACTGGGCTCTGGGATCCTACAATTGTTGACCTTACAGTAAACTAAGAGATGATGACGGCTGTGTTATGCAGTGAATTGGGTGTCCTGAACAGATTTCCTGATTTAATTTTGAAATGTGTTTCTTCTCAGCCACTAGAATTTATGGTGCCTATCACTACAGGTTTCAGTTAGAGAACCAAACATTTTCAGTAATGGTAAGGAATTTATTAAAAGATACATTCAATCCATTTTACCATAAAATGAAGTTTATTAACAATAAATTTTGTATAAAAACTGCACATTTCTTTGTCATAAGACAAGACTGTTATTTTGTAAGGAAATAAGTTTTAAAAAAACTGAGGAGCTTTTTGAGATTCTGATTATGAAAAGCAAATGTAATTATCTTGGATTTGGGTCATTGATTACAAACATAGGCGTCTGAGTTTTTCGGGGGGGGGGGTGGAAAGATCTGAGAAATTACCTTCTAGACTCTCTTGGATTTCTGAAGAGAGAAAGGGAAGGGAAAGACCAAAGAAAACATAATATTGCCATTGGAATGGTGCAGGGTTAAAATGAATGAATGCAACCGGTTCTAGCAACCGGAACACATTGATCCTCCTTTTAGCCCATTGCCTTAGACTGAACAGAGGTGAGGGCACCTTTCTGGTAAAAGTGGACCTGATATAATTGGGATAGATCCTATAAGGTTTTACACTAGACACAATACACTGTCTTCTAAGGTGAAGACAGTACAAGTAGACATGGTATAAGTGGACATAAAAGCTGTGACCATTTCATGTGCAATGACTACCTTTTCTTAAAAAGATTTATTAGAGAGCGAGAGAGAGAGCACATGCGCGCGCACTAGTGGAAGGGGCAGAGGCAGAGGGAGTGGGAATCCCAAGTCGACTCCGTTCTGAGCGTGGAGCCCAATGTGGGGCTCAGTCTCACAACCCTGAGATCACCACCTGAGCTGAAACCAAGAGTTGAACGCTTAAGTGACTGAGCCACCCAGGCACCCCCAGTGACTGCCTTTTTTAAATGAAAAGTTCCTTGGCTTTAAGACAGGCAGAACCCCACAAAACACATCTATGTTAACTTGACTATGAAATCGATAAGAGGCTATAATTAGCTCTATATTGTTTTCTGAGATTTATGACTATACAGTAGTAATAATCATGGTAATTCAATTTGTTTAATCCCTTTAAGCCACTTTAATGAGATAAGTGACAGGATCCCCATTTTACACATGAAGAAACTGAGGCCCAGGAAGAGTGAGGTTCACCCTAGATCGTACGACAGACTTGAGATTTGAACCCAGCTCAGCCTTAGTGCAAAGTCTGTGCTGCACAACTTGCTGTCTCCAGTTGTGTCAGTCACACAGCCTTTTTATATCTTAAGTGCTCCTTGGTGTGAGGGCACTTGTGAAGCCTGTTAGCAGCTGTTGCTTCTGCAAATATATGGTCTTTGTGTCGTGTATTTTGTATGCCTATTACAAAGGTGGTGGGAACAATTTCTAAACACTGCTTTTGCAATATCTGTGGAAGGAGGCAATTTTAATTGCTTCTTTCTCTATACTAGCTTATTGTAATAATGTCCCCAAAGAGGTAGGCTTAATTCCAAAGGAATAATTTTCCCCTTATTTTTCTACATATCATTGATAAAAACGGAGATGAATCAATATGTCAAAATTTCTTGCCTTTTTCTGCTCCCTTAGAAAAATTTAAGAAGTTTTGGAAGCTCCCTGTAATCAGGGCAGAAACAGGGCACACTGTTAAATTTAATGAAGACTTATTTGCTGAAAGATTCAAGAGAAAAATTCAAGTGCCTGGATGCTAAAGCCACACTTTACATATAAAATGTAGACTGAAATAAGAAACATAATTGAATTAGCATGAGGACATTAAGTGATAAAATGAATGCTTTTATTGACTAAGGGTGAGTAGTTGGACTATTATAGTGAAAATCTCAATCAAGGCATCTGAGATATTTAAGGCTTAAATGTGACTTTGATATAGCCTCTGGCAACATCTGAGGAGTTTATAGACAAAACTGCATCATTTACATGGCATGTTATTACTGAAGAAATTTTGCTTTATTCACTACCAAGCCAGATTATTATTTTTTTCTTAAAGCAAGTGATCCACCATTATTTATAATGTGTCTGTTGTATTCTAAAAGGACATTATAATTGGTGCTATTTTAAATGAAGTAAAATTTCGGGAGGCCTGGGTGGCTCAGTCGGTTAAGAGTCTGCCTTTGGTTCAGGTCATGATCCCAGCAGGGTCCTAGGATCGAGTCCCGCATCGGGCTCCCTGCTCAGCGGGGAGCCTGCTTCTCCCTCTGCCTGCCACTCCCCCTGCTCATTCTCTCTCTCTGACAAATAAATACAATCTTTAAAAAAAATAAATAAATGAAGTAAAATTTCAATGTCAGTGTATGTGTGCGTACAAATGGGTACATATATATATCAGCCAGTTTTTTTTGTTGTTTGAACATTTGGCTAAAATCAAAACCAGTGGGAAATTGTGATATTAATGGGAAAAGCCTAATTCATGTTGTAGATTATAAGGATTAAGCCAGAATTTATAATACTGTCAATAAGTTCTAGAGTGAATTTAAATTTAACATATCAAGAATAATTCAGTATCTTTTATAAGTTGGCCAACAGTAAATTGTGTTCACAGCTTTCTTTGATATCATAATATGAACTTCAAAATTGGGAAATATTTTTTTTGAAGATTTTATTTATTTATTTGAGAGAGAATGAAAGTGAGAAAGATCACAGAGGGAGAGTGAGCGGGAGAAGCAGACTCCCGGCTGACTGGAGAGCCCGATGCGGGACCAAGGTCTGTGACCTGAGCCGAAGGCAGACGCTTAACCAACTGAGCCACCCAGGTGCCCCAAAATTGGGAAATATTTTAATCTAGATTTAAATATGGAAGTCTGTTGTGAAATCGACTAGTGATTCTCAACAGGTTGTAAGGAAAAAGGGAGGAATAGAGATCGCTGAACAGACTCGTCTGGTAGGTGCAGAAGACTTTTTTGTGTTGTTTTTTAATGTTATATAAGATGTCCTCCTTCTCCAAAAGATCAAGGGTGGTAGAACATCTCTTTCATCCTACTTAAGATTGGACATAATCCATCACTTTTCTTGATGGGAGTTTGTCATATCTCTAGGGTTTTGGTAATCCATGAACAAGACTGACACATTTTAATCATTTTCTCAACAGTGCCTACCACATGGGATCAAATATAGTAGTTCTCCAATAATTATTTCTTGAATCATGGAAAGCTGTATAGGGATGCTATGTCTAATATTGTTTTAAAGGATTAGGTTAATTCGTCTTTGGGGTCAGAAAGCAGAGTTGAAAGAGTAATTCATTTAGCCAACTGGGAATGGAAAGAAAGTACATCCATGTACCAGCAGCATGCTCAGTCAGCTGTGTTTCCATCCTGTTTTCTCTTTGGGCCGGAGAGCTACAAAGCATCTATAAGTTCAATAAATACAGTCGTGGAGGAATTTTCTCATCAATTTTAAATCTAAGGAATGATAATCGTGGCTAGGAAAGAGGGAATAAAACAGTTCCAATGATCTCATCATGTGTACTGCAAATTTAAATCAAAATGCAAATCTGAATGTATGGAAATGTATCTGAAATTCTACAGTTAGGCATGAAAATAAATAAGGGTTATGTGCTGCTTGACACGGAAGATGAAACCTGATTTTAAGGCTGCTGGACAGTGTTTTCTTACAATACAGTCTGTCTCAGCAAGGAAAGAAAGGAAGACAGAACAAAGAACTGGATGCATTATTAAATGCTGCTTTGTCCTAAAAAAAAAAATAATAATCCACTCTGGAGGATATAATCCATCTGTCCAAATGTATATATACTACATTTGACTAGTGGGGGATATTTAGTTAAGGTGTAGTTCCAAAAGTTTGAGTGAGAGAGCTTTTCTTTGCCTTTGGATTCCTGTTGGATTATTACTCACTTATTCCCAGTAGTCTGAAATTTAAAATTGGGTGTCTAGATAAGTAGTGCTCTCTATTCAGTACATCAGAGTAGTTTTTTAGTCACCTCAAGTGATGATCACAGAACTGTCAGTTGGATTGTCAGGTATATATAATCAGAACAACCCAACATCCAACTGGTGTGATTTTGAGACTGTTTCCACCTGTTAAAATCACTCACTCCTTCTACTGCCCGTGTATCAAACCCATAACCTTCAGTCAGTTTTTCTCAGATTGGGCTTTTTTCTTGGTGCATTAGTTTCAAAAGGACAAATACTGGTGTAAGAATTGAGGTTTTCTTACATCGTGAATGTTAATTTGCCAAAATGGAGGGGTAGGGGTGTCTCTCATAATTGGAGTTTACTGGTGGTTGGATGAATTGAGAAGATACGGACTGGTATGGAGGAGGTGGTTTCTCAAATTACTTTAAACAGTGGCTGTGTTGGAACATTGAAGAATTGAATTTCTCAGGCTTGTTATTTTCACAATTTGTCTTGTGTGTTTCTGTTTGGACTACAAGCTACATATGTAACTGCCCTGTCTGGTATGGTAGCCAATGGCCCTATGTGGCTATTTAAATTTTAATTTAATTTTGTTTTATTTGAAAGCTATATTTTATACATTTTAATTTTAATTAGATAAAATTTAAAAAGTCTCAGTTGCACTAGCCACATTGGAAGTGCTCAGTAGCCACATGGAAGTAGTAGCTGCCATCGTGAACAACGTAATCCATAGAACACTTCCATCATCACAGGAAATCCTACACTGAACATATTTTCAGCTTTCACATTTTCAGATTTCAGTCCCTGAACATTCTGCTTGCATAATTGTCCTTTCCTTTGAAAAGAAAGAATAGCTGATTTTTAAGTGACTTACTTTTTTTTTTTTTTTTGGTGTACTTTGTGTGTTGTTTGCTGTAGGTGCTCCTTCTTAATAATTATAGTAGTGCTCCCCTCTTCTGAATATACATTAAAACATGTTTTCAGTAGGGCTGTGATGAAGTGTACCTTCACCACTCCTCTTAGGTGGTGTGGTTCAGTGCCTTGGTTTTAATTCATAGAAACACCACTGCCGCACAGTAAATTATATTGAAATAAGTGTGGCGTATCATGACATAAATATCCCCGGAAAATGAGGAAAAACAAGTTTGACACTCAGGTGGCTAATACATCACTCAGATATTAGGAAATGGATTGCACTCTTGTTGGCAGGAAGTAAGGGGACAGAAGATGATTGCAGTGATATGTAGGTAGGGAAAAGAAAACAGAAAAAATAATATGGATTACTTTCAGCTCTTGTGCTTTCTTCTGCTGTTAATAGAGGGCAAAAATGCAGAGCATTTGCAGGTGACCATTGTGTAAGTGTTCCCCTTTCCTTTTACGCCCTGGCCTGTGTGTCTCGTGTCTTTCTGCAAGTGTTGGCATTGGCAGTATTTATCTCTGTTCTTCTGTGAATTCATTCATTTGCATTGCATTCATTTATTGAATTCATGCGTCCTCCACTGTGTCATTTTCCTTTCATACTTCAGTTTTGTTTTGCTTTTTCCATCAATGCAGGATTATAATTCTTAACTCTCAAATGCCTTGGATACTCAATAGAGAAGAGTCACTGACAGAACAGTCCTCCCCCCACTTTTTTTTTCCTTTTTTTTTTTTTAAGTAGCAGAAATTTCTCCTTTTCTTGATGTAGAACAGCAGAGGAAACAGGGGAAACAGGGCATTCTTGGAAGGGAATGATGTAGGATGAGCTGAAAAGTGTTAATGTTAAGAAAATGGTCAGGACTGGCTGCATTTGCAAGTAAGTGATGGAATGAAAGTCTATTGACTATGGCCAAACATAATTAGAAATTTCTAAAGCTGGCTGCTATCAACTCATCAATTCAAAAGCAATCTGTGTTTGCCTCTTCTTTGCTTTTGGCCAGAGAATGGCAGAGCAGCAGACTTCTAAGAGGAGAAGTAATTTCTCAACAGTTGGCTATATTTGGTATGCCATCATAATTTAATCATATTGATACCAAAAACTGTACAATGGAATGCATTGTGAGACAGTGATTGGCACCTAGAGTCACTTATTATTTTGTCAAGAATTTGACATGCCAATCAATCGCATGAGCAATGTATGCTTGCTTGAAATTGATCACGAAACACCTCGTGTTAAGCATCTTGATGTTCTCTGCTACTGTAGGTCATTTCTGGGCTTTAGAGCTCTCACCCGTACTTCTTTTTTGTAACTAAGGGAGGGGGGGGGCTAGATGACAAAAGTATGGGCTATTGAAATCATTATACAACAGAATAATACTTTTTATAATGGACTCCAAATGGGTTGTCACACTGCCGTCATTATTTAATGATTTCCTCTATGACTATTAAAGTAAAATGAGCTTACTATGGAGAATTTAGAAATTACAAGCAAATGCAAGGATGAAAATAGATAATCCTACCAATCACAGTAATACTGTTTATAATTTGGAGCGGTTTCCTTCCAGTCTTTTCAAATTATCTGAGTATACTTTGGAAGACTGTGTGTGTTTTTTTTTTAAATAGTTTATAATATCCCACATTATTGAATATTTAAAAACATGATTTTAATAGCATATAAGTTGGATATACAATCATTTCATTCATCCTCTTTGATTGGATGTTTAGTTTTCTGTGTTTGTGGTCATAAATGAACCTGTGATGAATATTTTCGTATCAATGTTAGATACATTTTTGTATTCCTGTGTTGATTTTATGGGCTGGCATTAGGGTGTAGGTGTATGTACATTGAAGAAATTGGATGTATGCGGACAGCTTGCTTTCCAACATGTGTGGTGTCATTTCTCCCAGCAGTGTATGAGAGTGGTAGAGTTTTGCCATATCTTGGATACCATCAGACACTTAAAAACATTGAATTTGATAGTAAAAATTAGTATTCCATTGAAAATAGCATATCTTTGACTATTACTGAATAAACAATTTTTAATATGACCTTATTTTTTTCTGTCACTGAAAGGGCTTTACCTGCTTTTCTGTTAGAACTTTACTGATTTTTTCTTTTTGAAGATTTTATTTATTTATTCATGAGAGACAGAGACAGAGAGAGAGAGAGGCAGAGGGAGAAGCAGGCTCCCAAGGAGCAGGGAGCCCGATGTGGGACCCGATCCCAGGAGTCTGGGATCATGACCTGAGCCGAAGGCAGACGCTTAACCATCTGAGCCACCCAGGCGCCCAGAACTTTACTGATTTTAATTGACTGTTGTGAATTACTTATTGAAGCTATAACTCATTTATAGCCTTGATACTTCCTACAGTTTTGCTCCACGGTTGTTTTTATTTTAGTATTTAGATGCTTTTCTTTGTCTGCATTTAAATCTGTGAACTCTTCCCTTTGGGGTTTCTTCATTACTTTTACAGTTAAGGAGTAATCCTTATCAAAAAAAAAAAGTAATCTTTCTCTGTAGAAGACAAGACCTACACTAACATTTTTAAATATGTCATAACATTGGATTTTTTTACCCTTAACTCTGTGCTGAAATTTTACTGATGCCCTAATGAGACGTGGCTTTGACTCTCACACTCAGTACAGTATGTGGGATGCAGTGGATGCAAAAGAGATAACTGAACATTCTGGATGATTACAAGGCATATTTAGGATCCAGGCCATTTTTTTGTGTGTCTGCCATATGTCAGTGTTTGTTTTTGAACCATAGTGGTTTAATTACTGTAGCTTTATGATAAGCTAGGAACTGGTTGCAGGGAGGAGCTTTGTCCTATTCCTCTCCTAAATTTTCTTGGAAATTCTGACCTATTGATTTTTTAAGGTAAACTTTGATATCACTTGTCAACTTAACAAATAATTCACTTGTCCTTTTTATTAGGGATTGGCAAAAGTTGGCACTTTTCAAATAGCTCATCTTTCCACTGAAGAATAGGATACTTATCTACATCCAGGCATCATCTCATGTCCCTGAGAAAAATTTGGCCCTTCTCTTAAGATTTGATGGAAATGCCTCTTAAGTCTTATCTTTATGAAGATTATGTGAGAATTATGCTCTTTGCCACTTAAATTTTATTAGGTTAAAAAAAAGTATCCTTCTGTTCCTTGTTTTGCTTTCTAGTTCTTTTAATAAAACCTGTTGTTTTTTATTGAGGTGAAATTCACACAAGATAAATTTCACCGTTTGAAAGTGAACAGTTGGCCATTTAGTATCTCAAATATTGCACAGCCAGCCCTTCTGTCTAGTTCCAAAATGTTCATCACTCCAAAAGGAAACACTATTTCCATGAAGCACTTTCTTCCCATTCTTTTTACCCCTGTCCCTGGCAACCACTAATCTGTATTCTGTCTCTGGATTCTGGATATTTCCTATAAACAGAATCATAAAATATGTGACCTTTTGTGTCTGACCTTTTGCACTGAACATACTTTTGAGGTTCATTCACATTGCGGGATATATCAATACCTCATTCCTTTTAATGGCTGAATAATATCCCACTGTCTATTTATACTGTAATTTTATTATCCGTTTATCCATTGATGAACATTTGGATTGTTTCTATCTCTTAACTGTTGTAAACAGTGCTGCCGTAATCATGTGGGTCCGTGTATTGTTTTCAGTTTTTCTGGATATATAGCTAGGAGTGGAATGGTTGTGACATGTGATCATTCTATGTTGAAGTTTTTGATTGTCAAAATATTTTCCATAGTGACTGAACCATCTTATGCATCCACTGATAATACATGAGGGCTCCAATTTATCTACATGCTTGTCAAGACTTCTTTTCTTTTTTTTTTTTAAGATTTTATTTATTTATTTGAGAGGGAGAGAATGAGAGATAGAGAGCACGAGAGGGAAGAGGGTCAGAGGGAGAAGCAGACTCCCTGCCGAGCAGGGAGCCCGATGTGGGACTTGATCCCGGGACTCCAGGATCATGACCTGAGCCGAAGGTAGTCGCTTTGCCAACTGAGCCACCCAGGCGCCCTCTTATTTTTTTTTTATATTTTAAAATTATAGCCATCCTATTAAGAGTAAAATAGTATCTCATTTTGGTTTTGATTTGTGTTTCTCTAATGAAAAAATGATGTTGAACATGTTTTAATATGCTTCTTGGGCAAAACTTAATTTTTTAAAGATGTTACTAGGCTGTATTAACTCTGAAAATCAAATTCTTATCTCTATGCTTGGAAAAATTCTCATTTTTGGAATAAGGACATGTATTCACACTGTGGATTTGAAGACATAATAAATGGCATATGAGTAAGAAAAAAAAAAGATTTTATTTTTTTAGGTAACCTCTATGCCCAACGTGGGGCTCAAACTCATAACCCTGAGATCAATAGTCGTGTGCTCTATGCGCTGAGCCAGTAGAGGTCCCCAAAACTTAGTTTTTTTTTTTTTAAAGATTTTGTTTATTTATTCATGAGAGACAAAGAGAGAGAGAGGCAGAGGGAGAAGCAGGCTTCCCACCAAGCAGGGAGCCCGATGCGGGACTCCATCCCAGGACCCTGTGATCATGACCTGAGCCGAAGGCAGACGCTTAACCATCTGAGCCACACAGGTGCCCAAAACTTACTCTTTTGAATTCAGTTTATTGCTACTCAATTATCTTTATGATTTTCTATTTGGATACAGTTTTGTAACATTTTCATCATTTACTGAGACATTTATGTTTAATTTTGACCTTTAAGTCGTTTCATACCACCCCATCTCCATTAATTTTGATTCATTTCTCAGTTAACTGAGGTATATCTTCCAGTGAATTTTTAAAGGGATTTAGGTGTTAGTTTTTCTAAGCCCTTGAATACTTACTTTTTAAATTATCTTATAACTTAGCTTGTTGCAAAATTCTTAGCTTATAAACTTTTCTCTCTTGATTAAATTACTATAAATGTTGCTTGTTTGTCTCATGGTATTTAAGTTGCAGGCATATTTGATGGCAACCAGATTTTGGTTTCTTTGAAGATAAGGTGGTTTTTTTCCCAGAAGTTTGCAGGTTTCTTTCATACCCCTTGGGCCTTGCATTGTCAGCCTTTACCCTGGGTATGTGTATGTGTGTATGAATGTATATGAGAGTTTTTCCTTAGTTTTGTGTGGATCATGAGGCTCTCTTGACCTGAAATCTCCTTGCCCCTTTTTAAATTAAGATTTTGTTTTTAAATTTCTCCAGTTTTCCTTTTTTGTCCTTGAGTTTGCTTTTATTCCAATTGCTCCCTTTCCCCCTCCCGTTGTAATACATGTAATTCAACAGTTGGGTCCGTTTTCTGTTCTTCATGATAATCTTCTTCTCGTTTTCAATTCTTTGTTCTTCTAAGTTCTGGATGAGCAGCCCAATATTGCTGTCCACATTAGTGGTTTGATATTCTGTGGTGCTGGTTAAACACTCCACTCTATTGTCAGTGCAGTTTTTATTTTTCCTCTTGCGTGTTAGTCTCTTTCCTCACTATGTCGTACTCTTCCCAATTTCTCAGCTCTTTGTCTTTGCATTCTTCTTAGGTTATTTCATAAACTCCATAGCCAGGAAATAGGGGGTCTGGGGTATAACTCTGATCCTGTGTGACTGGAAACTTGTGTTCTTGTAGTTTTTAAACTCTTTTCAAAGAAATTAAACTAAGTATATGAAAATAACTAACAGAAGAAGAATGATAGAGTGTGCTTGCTTGAAGATCTATACTTGGTTACCAAGGGCTTTAGCCTAAGAATGACTCACAAGAGTCAAAGACGTTTTGCAATTTAATGTAGCAGATGGTATATACCTGTTAGATTATTGCCTTGTATATAAATACAGAATATGTCTCTCCAGTAAAAAGATAAATTAATGAGAAAAGATGGGAAATTCCACTCCTTACTGGCATCTTTTCTGTGTCTATGACTAATTCCTTTGCTTATGTATGTTGAATTATGGGCATTCTAGCACATTCCACAGACCTCACATTTTGGTAGCTAGTAAAATGGGGAAAGCATAAGTTTGCATAATTATTCTACCACTTTGGAGTTGGGTGAGCTTGGCCATTTTACATAACTTCTGAGCCCGAGTGTCACATTCTGTACAAACCCCATCTCTAGGGGTCTTGTGAGGATTGAATGAGCTGAGGATACTTTCATGCACGTAAAAATCACTTGGCATGAGTTAGCACTCAGAAGTCATCTCCTTAATTCAGTATTCACCTATTGAGTGCTATAAATTAGGCTCCAAACTCAGTCCTGGAGACTCTGTTATAAATAAGACTCTCTGCCCTCAAGGAGCTCAGAATTTAGGAGGACTTGTAGAAAAGGAAACCAGCAGTAATAATATTCTATAAGATGACTGTACTGGAGAGAGACTCTAAACTTGTCTTACTCACCTTTGTACTCCTGTGCCTCTCATGGTTCCTGACCCCTCAGTGCCCCTTAACCATGGTTGAATGAATGATTTATTCTATGAATACTGGGATGCATAAGTGAATAATGTGTATGAATGTATATGAGGCCAGGAGAGAGGTTTAGCCGGGGGCAGGGAAGAAGAACACAGAAGAGGGCCATTTCAGTCAGGGAAGGTTTCTAAGTAGAAGTTACACTTAAGCTGAAGTTTTTTTGCCTCCCCGTTTTTTGTAAATTGGATTAAATTTTTGCTCTACCAGTGGACTTGATATTTCAAGGAGTGTTGCTACATATTTTTTGGTAAAGTGAAATCTTTTGTAATGCAAATAATCACTTCCTAATTTAGATCTGGAGCAAGTTCAGATTTTTGTATGTCAGGTTTTCTTTTTTTCTTTTTTCCAAAAGGTGGTCTATCTTTGCAATAAGTAAAAACATACTTATAGTAATTGGGAAATTATTGATTGAATTTAATCTTCATTCTTCCCTTTACATTCTATAGAGAATAAAGAAATGGGTTTAAATGTACCAATACCTTTACTGAAGTGAGTAAAGAAGGCATGTTCGTGTAGACTTAATTGGAAGTTCAGAATTTTCTTTCATTTATAAGTTGATCCTTAGAAGTCACTTCTTCAAGCCTCAGCTTGCTTTCCTCAGTGAAAAATGTGGAATTTGGACACGACAAGATTTAAGTTCCCTGCAGCTCTAAAATTCTCTGGAAGGGAAAGAAGAAGATTAATGACAGACTTATCTTATAATTAAGGGAGTAAATTACTAAAAGCTAGAAAATTACTAATTACTAATAAGCTAGAAAATAGAAATAAAAATGACTCTTCATGTTTAGCTTAAGATCAAGAAGTCTGGATTAAAAAATACCATTATGCTTATTTTAGACTTTTAGAAGGTGCCAGACAGTAACTTAAAGGAAGGTGAAATTTACATAGCCAATAATAAAAGTGGTTATCATATAAATAAGAAAATCTTCACATCCAAATTCTAATATGAATGGCTTTAAAGAATTGAATTTTGTGTTCATGCGCGCGCACGCACACACACACACACACACACACACAAATTAAATTCTAATTCAAATTGGGTCACGGTATAAGAAGAGTTACACTAAATAGCAAGAGGTAAAATCCTAGAAACAAATAGAACGTGAAACAATGGAAAAGTTCACCTCCTATTAATCTGCTGTCCTTCCCTCTTTTCATCTCTGAAGGATATTTACAATAATAAGTACCCACGGTGCACAATGCAGCCTGAGTATTTAAATTTTGTTCCAAGTTTGATTACTTTCATCAAAAATTTATATTTTTTATTGATAGTGATTTGGGTAGTTTTCATCCATTGTCTCATATTTGTTGTTTAGAAATACCTTGAAATGCATTAATCTAGGGAATAATGAGTATATAAAAATATTATGTCACTTTGTCATACATCCATTCCTTTATTCACATATTTATTGTAAGCCATCATTATGGGCACTATTTTGATGTATCAGTAATACCTTAAAACCACACATGCCACTAGTCACAGGTGTGTATTGATCTCTTGATATGCGGTTAGTCAGAATTGAGATGTGCTGTAAATATAAAATACGAGATTTTGAAGGTTTTGAAAAGTTTATGTAAAATATTTCCCTAATATTTTTATATTGATTCCTTATTGAAATGATAATATTTTTGAATAGATTGGAATAAAGAAAACATTTAGAAAAATTAAGCTCAGCTATTTTAAATTTTTATTGTGGCTACTAAAAATTTTAAACTTTCTCATGTCGCCTGTGTTACATTTCTGTTGGACATTGTTGCCCTAGAAATAAATAATTTGTCATGTACCGATGAACTAATTCTGACTCATTGTGTAAGAATACTCATGGTGGATGATGGTTCATTATCGCTCTTACCCATGAGTTATCTGTGTCATATAGGAAATAACACTTCGACTTCTTTCCTTTATCAACATAAGAATATATGAAACAATGAATCATGGGACACTACATCAAAAACTAATGATGTAATGTATGGTGATTAACATAACATAATAAAATTAATAAATATATGAAGACATAGAAAGAAAAGGTCTATTGTTTAAATGGTTTTGGATAACTTGGTATCCTTGGTAGCTGTTCTTCTAATTCTGCAGTATATTAGAATGTATCTATACTTCCTATAAATGATGTGGACCAAGATGCACAGATACCTTTAGAATTTCTTGTTTTTCCAGAAAGCTGGCTTTTCTTCAATAATATTGAAAAGACATGCTTAATCATACCTTATCTTGGCTACCTTCTCGAATATTACAACTGTAAATAAAATGTACTTCCCTAGGCCTTTGAATACACATGGCTTGTTTCTCTCAGTAGTTGATATCATAATTTGCCTTGTGGTGTTGCTGCTTTTCCTTTGGCTCGTCTTCCCTTTTAAATTACATGTTCAGCCTACAACTGGCTTATTTACTTAAGCTTTATCTTGTTGTGTCTAATACATAATGGGCCCTCTAAAAAATATTTATTGAATTAAAAGAGCACCTGCTGAGGTTTAAGAGCCTAACTGTCCTTCCTCTATCCCCCATCCTCACCCCTCATCTGAGTTACTGTAGCTCTGTGGTGTCACATATCAGAATTAAACTAAAGACTCAAACATATCACTGTAGGTATGTGTATCAGCCATAAATTGATTGAGAGTTGGCTGCGTTATTTATTTCTGGTTTTCTAATTTTAAAATTGTTTTTGTTATACAATAAACTCATCAAATATTGATCATTTAGTTCATATTTTGAAAATGCAACTGCTTCATATATTATCCTGTGCATTTTCGTGTTTAAAGATTGCCTTTGAATAAGTGAATTCAATATTTAAAGTTATAAAATGTTTTCTCTGCTCTAATCCTCCGATGCTCTTTGTTGTTCTCCTGCTCGTTAATCCTCCCCACATTTCTGTATTCAGGAATTATCCCTACTTGACAATAGCTTAAATGATTTCCCCAAGATTATGCTGTGAGTACAGCTAAGCCAGAACTCATTGCCCCTGTCTTTGATCTCATGCTCTTTTTTCTCCAGTTTAACCCAAGAGCAGTCTAAGCTAGAAGTCGAATTTTGGATTATGAAGTCATTTTCCCACTTCCCCACTGGCTTTCTTCCCCAAGCTCATTTCATGGCCGGACCTTCACTCAGAACCAGAGACTATTTCACTCTCATAAATAACCTCTGTATCCTACCAAGCAGGGCAAAACTTCCTGTTTGTTTACTTTTTCCTTCTTTATTGGTTCCAATATGACATTCGTTGATAAGAATGCATTTTTTGTATTAATTATGTTTCATTGTTTTTCAGCATTTAATAATCAGGAACCTGAATCCCTGTTGCGGGTGAGAGGAAGAATGATAACTGTTTCATTCTATTCAGTATAAATGTCATTCAGAGGCATAGTGGGTCTCTTTGTCAAGTTTCCTTGAAGCATATCCTTGTAGAAAGAATAGTTTGGACATGATGGCAGAGGGGCTACAACCACTCTCCCAAGGAGGCCTTCTGAGTCCTTGGTTGCTGGTTGCATATTGAGAAAGTTACCCAAGAGAACTACTGGAGCACAAAAATTCACATGGTAGAAATCTTATTTTAATATGAATAAGTAGGATATTTACATTATTATGGTTCCGAAGGTACAAAAGAGCATATTACATCTCTTCCACCCTGGCCCCCTGCCACTCACTAGTTTCCCTGTTTGGGAGTCAACCACTTCTATCAATTTATATAAAAGAAGGACTGGGAAGAATGTTCATTTGTGTATGCATGAAATGTGTACATTACACTTTGCCTTTTTAATAAAACCATGGTTTATTTTGGCAGTCAATCTATGTTAATATTTAATGAACTTTTACTTTTTCATGGCTGCATACTGTTCCGCTTTATGGTATTACATAATTTATTTCATGGCGCTCCATCATTGAACACATAGATTATTTACTTTTGCTATTATTGTCAGTGTCACAAATAACTTTGAATATATAATTTTACAGATACATAGGAGCATACTTTAGGAGGTCACACTCCTAGAAATACAATTGTGTGTAAAGATATGCTCATTTGTAATTTTAAGTCTGTTTAATTTTATAGATTCTTGGCAAAGAGAATGCATGTTCATGATACAAGATTCTTTTAAAATGAGAAGGAATGAAGTTAGTCTCCCTCTTAACCTTTAAGAGAGGCAGTTGCTACCAGTACGCCTTTTGTAACTTTTCAGAGACTGTCTGAGCATCTATAAGCATGGTGTTGTGTGAGTGTTGGATATAAATATGACATATATACTTTTTACCAGGAAAATTTTTACCTTATTTCTTGCACTCTGTAGCACTGGTTCTTAACCAGGAGCAATTTAGCTCCCCCCAAGGACACTTGGCAATACCTGTAGATGTTTGTGGTTGTCAGAAGTGTGTGTATGGGTATGATACTGACATCTAGGAAGGGAAGTAGCCAGAGATGCTGCTGAATATCCTACACAGGATAACCTCTCTCCCACCCTCCCACCCCTTGCCAACAATGACTTAATCTGGTTCTGAATGTCAGTAGTGCCAGGGTTGTGAAACTGGGCTCTAAGGATCGGAAGGCTTTTTTCCAAGATGCTGATATCCATAGAATTACCAGGCTTCAGTGCTGGCTTTTGTCTTAGGAACATCACTCTTTCTCCTCCTCTGTCTCCACAACGAACCATAATTGTGTATCTCACCAGCAAGAGTGATGGTTACACTGATGTTCATTATACTCAGTTGTCCTTGTTAGGATGACTACAAATATGGTGCCCATATTTTGCTTGTATTTCCCCATGTGTTCTCATTTCTTGGTTCATTCTTAGTTTGATGGAGCATACCCTCTGCTAGTTTGCTGAGAAAGGGTAAATGAAAGGCAAATCTGAAGGAGCTTTGAATGTCTAAAAATGTTTTTACTCAGCTCTCTCATCTGATTGATATTTTGTATGGAATTTCAGGGAGGAAATATTTTAACTTCAGAAAATTTGAGGCTATTTCTTCATGGTCATAGAGTTTCTGGTTTGTTTCTTAGAGATACTGAGACATTTTGATCATTGTATGTAACCTTAACCTTTTTCCCGTAAGTTCTGAAATTCCCCACTAAAGTGTCTGATGTGATACGAAGCCACTTTCATTCGGTGTGTTGGGTTCTCGGTGTTGTCTCTTAATTTGGAACCATCCTTTGGTCCTGGAAAATTTCTTGAACAACTTGACTGACTTGCCTATTTCTTAGTTCCATTCCAGCACTCCTATTTGGGTGTTGGAATTTGTAGACCATTTGTTTTCTCATATTTCACTTTATCTTTCTGCTTTGCTGTCTAGGAGATTGTCTCAAGTCTTCACTGTAGCTCTTCTATAAATTTTCTCATTTCTATCAGTTTCAATTTTTAAGACCCTTTTTTTAGTTTTCTAAATGTTCTCTTTATTCTATTCTGTTACTGTTTCCAGATGGAATTTCTGTTCTCTCTGATGATTAATAATTGGAATATGCCTTTTATAAAATTTTTCTTCTCCTTAGTCTGTTTGTTTTGTCTGGTGTCTGTCTTCCATTTTAGAGACTTCGTTAGCTGTCTTAGAATCTTTGCCAATTTCTGGTTAAGTGGATTGGACACTCTGAGTGCATGAATCAGGCTTGTTGACTTTGAACTTCATCACTGAGTAGTCCAGGGGAACCCTGCAGGGAACCTTAGTGTGTGTGTGTGTGTGTGTTTTTTTGGGGGGGGTTTTTTTTTTTTTAATTTCTCCTCTTGAAATGATCGACTTCCTCAAAGAAGGAACTTCCAGCCTCTTACCCGGAGGGCTACAGGTGTTCTGCAAGCCCTGTGAGTAAAAGAGTGGAGTTCTCAGCGTGCCTATGATCCGATCTCTTAACCTCTCTGTTTGGGATCCTCTCAACTGCTCCTGGCTTTCCTCTCCTTTATCCTTCTCCAGAGAATAAACCTCCAGGCCTCCCACTCTTACTTCCACGGGGGTGGTCTTGGCAGCTAGACCAGGCATCTAATTGCTCCTCAAATAGCTTTCATACAATCCTTATTTTAGCTACTCACTTCCCTCCGCTACTGTTCTCGCTCCTAGTTCCGTAGGTCACCGGTGCTCCATGTCTTAAACCATCTGTGGCTTTTATGGTAGATTGGGCTATGTTTCAGCTTTCCATACTATTGCCTTGGAATCCTTGGTCTCAGTGCTGCTAAATCAGTTGCTGCCGTTTCATCTTCTGAACGTTTAGAAAAAAGTTAAGGCTGCTACCTCTTCTGTTTTCCCTATTCTTAGGTGTTCACTTCTTGAAAAAAAAGTAATCTTTACTGCAGTTTTTGTGTGGAATCAGGTGAGAGCATTCAGTGTGGGTCCAGGCTGCAGTCTTAACACAGAGTTCTTTGTTGTGCAAATCTCATTTAGAGATTCCATTATGGAAGAGTATTGGTGGAGTTGGCCCCCTCTCTTCCCGTTCCCCGCTGCTCCCTCCTAATTTGGATTTCCACTGTAGCTCCCAGAGCCCTGGTAGTAAGCTGCTAGAGCTATTTCTAAAGGAAAGCCAGGTCTCCAATTCACTGCACTGACAGCTGTGCTGATGGATGTGGCATCACTGTGGGTATAAGATTAGTTGGCCCTTCACGAGTTTGCTGTTGCTTTATGCTCCTGACTACCCTTTTCCTGAACTCACCTTTGATCCTAAGGAATGTGTGCATAATCTTTTTCAAAATGTTTGCTATGTCAATATCCTAGATTAATGTCTGTGAGCATTTAATAGTCGGAAGCTGTGAGTTGAGGCCCATCGACCAGATGTCTCCTGCTTCCTAGTTTATAGACCACCTTTACCCAGGGACACATGCCTCCTGACTCCTTTTTATGACTAAGAGACTGCTGTATTTGTGAAGCCACTTCCATTCACTGATCTTGAGGGCTTTAACAAATCTAAAACGTCTCGTCTTTTCAAGATGCTAAGAATGTTGATTCCATATAGAGGTAATAAATGCTGAAAAAAATCCCCAAACCTAAAATAGAATGACATCAATCACTTCTGTGCCTCTCAGAAAATGAGTACAGGACTCTGGATTCTGATTCTGCTTCGTGACAATTATGTGCAAGATGGTGACAGAATTATTTGGTATTATGTTCAAACTGATTCTGATATTGTCATTTTATTGAAAAGTCTAGGATCTGCTGTAAGGAGACCTTTTAAGGCCCCTACCCAGGGTTTTCTACCTAGAGTTTTGCCTTTTAGATTAGTACAGTCATTTTGTATATGTGCAATTGATTTGTGTTTCTGATCAAGCTTTTCCGTGTTGGAATAAATAACTTTTATTTACGGACACCGCATTTTGGATTTCACATTATTTTCACATGCCGTCAGATAGTCTGTTGATTTTTTGTAACTGTTAAACAATGTAAAAAACCATTTTTAGCTCACAGATATACAAAAACTGGTGGTGAGCCAGGTTTGGCCCACAGGACAGTTTTTGCTGACTCTGGTTTAAAACTTGCCTTGGGATGAGTGCTCTTCTTGTGCCAAATTTCAACCATTGTCTGTTGGTATAAAAGCACTGTTTGGAACTGGGGTAGCCATGCTCAAATTTTTGCTTTGATGGGAGAATTTTTCAAAACCAGTTCAAACCACTTCTGTGTACCCCCCTTTTTTGTCCTCTTCCTAATCATTTTTCTTCTTTTACTTTTCTCCTGGTACATTCACACAATTTAATATTTTTTCTCTTTTTTTTAATACCGATTATGTATGATACAGTGTGCTGGTTGCTTAAGAGATGTAAGCAACTATCTTGGTAGATAAACACAGTCATGGAAGAGAGTTTTTATTTCTGCCCAAACTCAGCAAACTCATCTGCGGTATAAGGGCGCGGTCTGATCTAAAAGTGTGTATGCCAGCAGATATTGTGGAGGTAGTTTTTTTTTTTTTTCCTGATCTCATGCTGTAGATGACAAACACACACATATTCTGCATGTATTTATTCTATTTTGGGGATGCCCATGATATCAAAATGGTGAATGATAGTGCTCTGTTTAAAATTTTGTAATATTTTACCCTATTTTTCCTTCTGCAAAGAGACTTCTTTCTCGCTCTTCAGCTATCCTCTGGTAATTTATTCATTAATTTAAACTTCTTTAAAAAACTTCTTTGGAAAGGGGTGTTTCTTTGGCAAAGATAGATCTCTACTTAGTAAAGATTTATGATTGAATGAGCAAAGAGGAAGGGGGAGGCCTAGGTGATGAAGTCTATGCACTGAAAATAATAAAAATAGGAACATTAAAAATGAAGGAAACCAGTCAAAGGCTGTAGAATCAAAGAACAACACAATTAGAGATTTCATGGTAGCTATAGTAAGTAATATAGTCTCAAATGAATACTCCTTTATTTCATAGAGGGGATTGGCATTTGTGCAATATTCTTTAGTTAAATTTCAAATTTATTGGATTTTTGCATCACTGCCGATTGATCTATTGAATTTGTCACAGTGGCCTTGTTTTTACCTTGATGTGTTTAATACCTGCTGGATCAGAATGCCAATCAATTTAGGTTAATTTCATTAAGTTTACTAAAGCTTTTTAAATTAAAGTCACTGCTGACATTACCAGTAACGAAATGTGGGTAACATACTCTTATATATTATTGTTCTAGAAAAGAAATTGGTAATATATATTCTGTCTAACATTTCCTTACTCGGATTTTTAAATTCCCTTAATTATTTACAAGATGATAAATCATTTAACATATAAAATTTTAATTATCTGCGTGATCATTGCTTAGTATTCTGTGCCAAACTTTACACTCAGCATAGATTTAAGTTCTCACTAAATAGATTTCAATTAAACTCCTTCCATCTTTTCTAGCAAAGAAATGGATTGTTTAAAAAACTGTATTGTGCTTTACATTAGCAAATACAAACTGGGGAGTGGTTCATGGCAAGTAGCCTTTTAATTCTCTTGTGCATTTAAGTTTTCAGAGAAGTCACAGTACACTTGGCATTTATATGAAGTATAATCATGGTTAAGATTTTTTGAGTAATATATTTTGCAAAGAGCTCTGTAATATGCAATTATGGAACTCAGCTTGCATTATTAACTGATTTTATTAACTATCATTAATGCAGTATTTATAAATATTGCTTGGAGAACAGTAGTCAAATTTACTAAAGATAGAATCAAGAAGAAAACTGATAAACTACTAGTGCCCTAGAACTCCTTAAGAAAAGAGCAGATGACATTGTTTATAAAATCCCTAGTAAATTCAGAAAGGGAAGGAAAAAAGCCCTCAGCCCATCAAAAATTGGTTATTTTTTATTCCTTCATAGCAGTAGTATGTAGGCATGACTGCAGTTTTCTATGGGGAAATTGAGCAAGCAAAAGTTTTTTCTAGCATATGCTATTCTAGAATTAAAGAGATTTTTGGTTATATAAGGTTCAAGTTATCTTTGACACATTTTGCAGGTTACTTACAAATTCCTGCCTAAACATAGGAATCTTCTTTATCGGAGAGCCTAACATCAGATTTTAATCATATCTTAGACCCATAGGGTTTTAGGTTTCCAACAGGCCACCTGTCTCAGACATTTAAAAATTCACAGGACAGATGGGAAGGTGAAAGAACTTGTCCTTGGATAAAGAAATTCTTTCATTGCAGGAACGTTCACAGGCAGGGTTAGCCAATACATCATACACATATCCTGTATTTGTCTAGCGTTAAGTTATCATAATCGTGTGTTTCCCTTTAGTAGTATAAATATAGAATTCATCACTTATCTCCTATTCTTTGGTGGGCAAGAGAGAAAAATTGTAACTTGTAAAACCTGTTCAGCTGATCCGTGAATCAGGAAATATGACCATATTTTATATTAACTTTCCCAAATCTATTTGTGGAGTGTGTACCCCGATTAAGACTGTACATCCTCATATTTGGGGAAATTGGGAAATGGAGCTGGTTTACCTGGGTTTAAATTTCTTCCCAGCCATTTACAAATGATCTTGGCAAGTTACCTGGTGTCCCTGTGCTTTAGTTGTCTCATCTGTAATATGGGGGATATGCCTAGCCCTTTCTAGAGTTCTGGGGAACATGACATGAAGCTAGTACATAAAAAGCACCTAGAATTGTGCTTAGAACTGAGAGTCTGTTTTAAGTAAATGTTAGCGCTTAGAAAAATTGCTGATTTTAGGTAAAAACGAAAAGAGGGACTTAAAGCTTATACTTGGAAGTTTTCTGGAAATAAATTCTTTAAAAATTTCAGATTCACACTTATCTCTTTAGGAGAATCTGTTACTTGACACGGCTGAAGCATAATATTCAAAATCGTTAAGCAGTTGAAGCATCAGTGGATTATGCTGTGGACTGTGGTTGGTCATTACTTAGGAGCATGTTAGAAAATTGAATTCTCAGGCCCAACCTCAGAACTACTAGATCATAAACTTGAGTGGGATGGAGAAATCTGTCTTTTAACGAGCCCTCCGGATGATTTTTGATGCATGTTGAAGTTGAGGACCACTGGTTTAGATACGTAGATTTGTTGAAGACCCGCTATATTTGTTCTGGGGGAGGGAGACCATGAACCTGACCATGAGAGATGAGGTCCCTGCTCCAATGGACATTCCTGTTGAAGGAGTGGGGCAGACAAGAAAAATGTAAAGAAGTATAAAACCCAAGAATTTCAGGTGATACAAGTTTAAAAAACAAGTAAGCAGTGTTGCTGAATGGTCTTTAGTATTGAGGGGAGCACTGAGATAGGGTGTTCATGGAAGACCTGAAGATAGGAAACCTGAGGTTAAACCTAAATTACGAGGACATTAGGTAAAAGAGCAGTTCTCCAAGGTGAAACTCCTAGTACAAAGGCCATAAGATGGGCATACCTTTAAGAGGGCTCTATTCTTAGTCTATTAGTAAACACTATTGGTAATATTAATTCACGGGGGTAAATTTGATTATTGTAGACAATAGTAAAGGGGTTCATGGCTAAGTTTTTGATAGGTTCTTTAAAAAAAAATTACCAAAATTCCTCATACTATTTCACATATAGACCTACTACCTAAGTCTACGGGTCCTACATTTTCAATCCATTTATTGACTGAGGCACCAAAATCACTTTGTGAGCTCTAAATGTTGCATTGGGTTAACAGTAATTTGCGACACATTCTGATAATTTGGGGCTTCGGATTTTTCTTGTTCAGAACTTAAATCAGTGTCTTCTATTTTTTTATTGCTCCCTACATATGTAAATTAATGTATATAATGCCCAACTATAATATTAAATGAATATCAACCCTTCCTTGACTAGTTTGCTATTAACCATAACTTCCACAAGAAAAATCATTTTAAGCATAGGATAAAGACAATACTGACTTGCAATTTTAAGTGCGAGGGGTAAGTTTTTCTAAATTAAAAACAAGCTCAATGATTTTAGATTTTAAAAAATGAAATTACTGCAATATTGTGCTTATTGTAAGAGAATTGTAGTTAGTTAACTTGAACTCACACTGTGGCAAGACTAAGAATAGTAAGTATAAAACTTTATTTTTTTCAGTCTGCTCAATAAGAGTCACGTATGTAACATGTAAGAACATAGTTTTCACATCTAAGAAGACCTGGGTTTAAAGCCAAGCTTCTCCATTTATTAGTGATAGCGTGATCTGGCCAGTTTCATTTTTTTGGGCTTAGTAACCCAGTGTTGAGATATTAAAACTATTTAAAGAAGGGAATAGATTATCAAAAAATGGTAACTATTATTTCAGATTTACTAAAAATTCTGAGTGACTAGTTTGATTAATTGTTTAGCCAAGGAAAAAAGATGGCTCCATCCATCTTTCAAGTATAGACTCTATTCTTTTTAAAAGCTATCACTATTTTTTTTAGATTTATGTATTTATAAAGATTTATTTGAGAGAGAGAGAACATGGGGTGTACAGAGGGAGAGTCTCAAGCAGACTCTGCCCTGAGCACAGAGCTCGACGTGTGGCTTGATCTCACAACCCTGAGGTCATGACCTGAGCTGAAACCAAGTCAGACACCTAACTGACTGTGTGACCCAGGCACCCCTTTAGTTTTATTTTTTTTCAGGAGCCACAGAACCTTAGGAACTTTTCTTGAAGTCTGCCTCCCACAATAATTTTCTCCCATGGTTTTGGATTTCTTCTTTGCTGTTCCACAGTGTGGCCATTGGCTGGCTAGCATGTGCCCTTTGAGACATTTCTAGTTTCTCTGATATGTTTAGTTCGCTCACCCTCCTGACTACTCTTCATTGTAGTCTTGTTGAAGGACTGTGTCCTTGAGTATATTTTGGACAAATTTGAAGTTGAGTTAAATACACATAATTCAAAGACAGTGAAGCATAATGAAAGACAACAAACATTTCCCTGCATGTTCATGTGACTTTTGGTGACAACTTTCCCTTAACAAGTTTGGGATGTTAAGAAAATTTAAATGTACTTTCCAAATCTAAAGGCTAAAGTCCTCTCCCCAGGTAACACTTTTAATATTTCCTGTTTGAGTTTTCCTGAAAGTATTACAAGGGGGGAAATACTATGGGTGTAAGGAGTACATTTATTGAATGCCTACTATGTACCAAGCACTCTTCCAAATGTTATAAATATAATTATATGTTAATTGTATATATATAACTTTTTACTTCTCAGAACCTTGAGTTATATAATATCCTACCCATTTTATATATGAAGAGAGCAAGGATCAGAGATACTAGGTAACTTACCCAAAATTACAGCTAGTAGATGGAAGTTAAGACCCAGGAATGTCCAAAGGCTCAAGTTCTCTACCACTGTCTTCTAGAGAGCAAATGCTGTATACTTAAGGCAATAAAAGTTAAGAATGAGGATACTACTGGTAACACACTGATGTGTCTCTTGACTTGGTACTTTGATATATAGAAGTTTAACCGGGAGGTAGGTTTTGGAGTGGTATCAGTAGTTGATAGGCCTTTAGCCAAGCGGTATAGGGGAGAACTGGAAAAAGGGGGTTCCTGTTGGCTCTGTAGTGATAGAGCCAGGCAGTGAGGGAATAGACAAGGAAAGTGATCACAAACGTTCATGTGCAATCTGAAGGAAGCAAGCAGGGATTGAGATAGAGACCATCAGGGTAAAGAAGTAAAGTACAGAGACTAGGAATGGATGCTGTGGGGAGGTAACATTTAACCTGAGCCCCGCAGGCTGTAGAGCCAGGTCCTAGAGCTGATTGCTGCCCTCAGTTATCAGGGGAAGTGTGAGTGGACCAACCTTCTGCAGAGATGGGCACAGAACCCCATGTTTCCCCGTGGAGATTAGGCACCCTTCCTGTCTCACAGTGGGCCCTTACTGGATATTTGGTGATTGAACTTTGCAGAGCCCTAAAAAAGAGCCTTTTCTTAAGCACCAACTTATATTTGTATTAGTCTAGGACTATGAGGCATTTATGTTCTTTGAAAAGTAAACCTTTGATTACAGAAACTTTCAAACCTAAAAAGAGCATAGAGTAATGGATCTCCATGTATCCATATCTGTATTCAACAAATCATGTTTTTCCAAGCTTATTTTATGTAACCTCTACTTCTTTTTTTCTTCTTTGATATTTTCCAGAAAGTGCCAGGTACCATTTCTTCACAGTTGTAAACACCTCAATGTGCAGCTCTCACTGATGAGGGCACTTTTATTTACATAGTCTTAGCTAATTATCACACTTAAAATTAACTGTGACTAATCTTTTGTTCTTTAAAAAAGTTTAATAAAGAAGGGTAGATACGACTCATTACAAAATTACGATGGAAATTGGCATCTATAAACATATGTACCTGGATCTGTGTCTGGATCCCTCCCTCCCTCCCTTCCTTCCTTCTTTCCTTCTTTCCATCCTTCCGTCCTTCCAACCTTCCATCCTTCCGTCCTTCCTTCCTTGTTTTTTAGACTTTTCTCATGCTTTTGACTTGACTATCCAAAGGCTACAATTTTTCTTACTAAAGCTAGCAAGCAAATATCATCAACTTCTTGTTAAAAAAAAAAAAAAAAAAAAGCCCAAGAGGAGTGTCTACACTGAAACTGACTTGGAAAGCTGCTTGACAGAACCTGTCTTTATTAGTCCCTGTGGTGGCAGATGGTATTAAATCTGTACATGTGTCAGAAACATTATTTTTCAAATAATGTTTACTCTGATAGTGTTCACCCAGATATCACTGGATGTTGGTTCTGTCTTTATAAAATACAAGTGGAATTGAACATTGGGTAGACTTTGGACAGACTTCCATCACCCAGCAGGCTCTTTCTTGAACTGCTAGAACTGGTTGCTCCATGCCCTACACTCAAAATCTAGAACAATATCCATCTTTGGAATAATTTCTGTTGACAGAGAAAGTGGAAGTCCTGGTGACACCTCTTAAAACCACAAAGACCTGACTTACCAACTACTTCCACTTTAAAAAAAAAAAAAAAAGGCCACCAAAAACCCATGCAGTATTAGTTTGGCTTGAAATTCTCTGCGCTTCTCATTCATTATTTAATCTTATTTTACTTTGTTCAGACAAGCTATCTGGCCTATTGTGAAGCTTCACACAGCCAATTACCTCAAGGTGTTTAGTTCATTTATTATTTACAGCATAAATCTTGTACAGGTTGTCCATTGACGACCCTCTGAGTAGATGTAGTAAATGCCTTTCATCCTTGTGGCCTCAGTCAGTGCTCACAGACTTACCTGCTGAGCTTGGCAGGCCAGGCAAGGCACTGGAACATGTACAATACCAGAGGTAATTGCACTTTACTTTCTGTTTAAAGGTGCCTGTGAAAAAGGTGCACACAGTAGCAGATTCTGCCTTGAAATCTAAAGGAAAAGAATCTTTAATTTTAAATGCACTCTTCCTTTCTGTAGAGACCGTATTAGACATTTTATGTGAGAGGCTGGATATTTAATTTAGGAGTTTGTTGAGAGTAGACCATAGTGACATCATACTATAGGGAAGTATCCCCTTTCAAATTTGTGGTGCATATCCTTGAACAACCATTTTCCTTTCCTGGCTTCTTTTCAGTCTTGTGTTGTGATACCAATATGAGCCAGTATGAATGACTTGGAAAAAGGCTAGCCTAAGTAATGTGCCGATTCTACTGATGGGCTTAGATGCCATTAGGAGTCTCTATCCTACACCGAATGTGCCAGGTATTTAACCGGGGACTGGTACTAATTTCAGAGCTAATACCGAGCTGTTCCACATCAATGCTTTCAGCAGGTGGCTTGAACTGACAGTGTAAAGAAAAAAAGTGAGAGAAAATTACCATTGTACTTTAGAATTTCTCTGATTGAATTGACTGATTATACTGTCAAAGGAGCATTGGGAAGCTGGCAGGGTTATGGGGAGTGAAGAAATGACAGAATTCTTTTAGAAAGAGCTTGTCTGTTTTTGCACAGCCAAATATTTCAAAATGATAATACGGTTTGATAGGAGGTTTGAATTCAGTACTTGTGAAAGTCCATGTGTTCCCTGATTTGTTTTTTGTAAAACTTTTATGTTGCGTAAGGAGAGCCAATGGTTTTCTCATTACTACTTTCTCTTATAAGACAAAATATTAAAATACTTGTTTAAATTCTATCAGGAAATGTTAAACTTTTTATATTGGCAAAGTGGTTTTATAAAGATTTCATTTTTGTTCAGTTTTACTTTTTTGGTGATGGAATGGAAAAAATTGTCAAGTGACTTGAGATGAAAACTGTTTTATGTAATCAGTCTTGTGTGCTGTTCTTAAGTAGATCTTCTGTCTAAAATATTCTTAGCAGTTACAAATATTATTCTTGGTTGTCTCTTAAATTCATGTTTATTTTAAAATCTTATTTAAATATCGAAAAAACAATTTAAATGGATAAATAAAAAATTAGAGATATAGTATCATGCTTACTATTAATGGAATAATAATAAGCTAGTACTTATTGAAGAGTTGCCACATTCCAGGTACTTCACTACATGCTTTATGTTGTTTCCCTTAATCTTCACAATAACTACGTAAGGTAATTTCTCTTTGTATCTCCATTTTACTTATGCGTAAATCGAGGTACAGAGAGGTTGAGCAACTTGCTGGATAACTGGAGCTGGTAAAATGGGATGCTGACTCTCAGAACCCTGGTGCTCGTCCTCTATTGTACGATAGACAAGGGAAACTGGTTACACTTGACTTTTTTTTTTTTTAGCTGTCAATGCACGGATTGCCTTCTGTACTAGACAGGGGATTAATAAAATAATTTCCCTTTTCATGGTTATTCCATTATGAATTTAATAGAACTTTGGATACAGAGTTGTGAGAATTCTTAAGGGAATGGTTTTGTGGATAAAAATGTATCAAAGTGTTCTGTAAAAGGTTATAAGAGGCAAATTTAGTGAAGGCAAAGTTAGGTTTGGGGTGGAAAAAATCAGTCAGGATAAATGGGCCAGCATTCATCATTTATTCAACAAATACTTATTGTACTGGGTGCCAAGCATTGGGCTTGGCCTATAGGAAAGCACTGGGTGATTTATTTTTGTTGGGTTGACTCCCTGGTGGGATTATTCACAAACAACCCTTCCACGTAAATAGGAAGCTTTAATTGCAGAAAAGAAGGGTTAAAGTCTTTCTGGGTGGACCGTGGTGCTGGAGTTTTGTTTCATTGCATAATCTAGCAGGCGATCCTAGTATTCTCATTATTCTGATGCAGTGTAACAAACCAGCAGGAAACTGCATTCCATGGGATTTCTATGGGGACTACAGAGAATTCATTCCAGTGCTTACAGAGCAGTCGCTTGTAGCTTAAAGTAGCTCCAGGGCTAATGTGAGGAGCTGTGCGGCTCTACTTGCTACTGAACTGTAAAACTGAAAGCATGTGTAGTGTAAATAAAACAATGTCAGTAGAATTGCTTCTAATCTGGAGGTCTTATCAGAGCATTGGTTGACAATCTGTTATTGTTGAGGAGAGAAAAGGCAGGGTGTTTGAAATAGTACACCATGCCGAAAATGTGAGTACCTGTTTCGTAACATGGCTTAAAACTTACTCCCTCTAATTGTTCTGTATTCCAATTGGAGGTAAATTTGAAAGAACGAGAAAATGCTCTTCATTCCCCCAACCCCTTGCTCCAATACAAAATGACTTCCAGTAACAAACTTTCTTAGCCTCGCCTTATAGAGGATAAAGGAATCCGTATCCTGGAATGTATTTGATTTCTATATTGTCTGTATTCCATAATCACCTAGTTTCGCCCATCCCCAAAGTGTGGTTAGCAGTGCTTCATTTTTGTTCAGAGAAGACTTGTCCAGTCTTCTTTAGCCACATGATCTCTTTGGTGATGGTTGATGTCTCTGGGCCCCCTCCCCAGCAGGACTGCTGCAGTCCCGTCCCCCTGGGGCCCCTCTCGCCCCTTCCACCGCCCCCCCCCCCCCCCCAGTGCTACAGTGCTGCCCGTCTGCTGGGCCTGCCACCTGTGAATCTCACAGGGCCCTGCACTTGGTATGATCCTCCACTGTCATTCTCCTGAAATTCTTCCTAATGTTAAGTCAGGGAGCCTCACATTGTCATTTTGCACTGGGTTCTACAGATCATGTGGCCGTCCTACTTGCTCCATGAACCTCCTCCCACGGAGAACAGCTCTGGTTCCTCAGTAGACAGGAGTATCTCTTCCCTCTGTATACCCTTCACTTATAACCTGCATTCCGCCCGCCTTGAAAGCAGGGTGTGCACCTCTGTCTCCTTCCATACAGTGGGCTCTCGGGGGGAGGGCAGGCACCCTCCAAGAATCTTTGTATTCTTCTCCCTCCTTATCCTTGCCCAGTGGCTTTCAGGGTTCCATAAATGCTTGTTGAATTGAAGTGAATTAAATAATTTGCCCTTTTATCTGAAAGAGTAAAGAAATTCACATTTAATATAAGGCCCCTCTGATAGACATATTGCCTTCATTTCAGTTCTCTTCTGATGCAGAATTATGGTTCTGGCTTCCGTCAAATGGCAAATGTGATGAGATGGTACACATTTGATTCTGCCTCACTTAGAAATTTGGGGTGGACAAAATATAAATGAAATCATTTCACTAATTTTAAGACATTTAAAGAGTATGGAAATTGAGCTTTGGAGGAAAAGGTTAACTAAGGTTAAATCGAATGCTTTTCATTTCGCTTAGCATATTACTAAGTGGAGATTTAAAGGCACTCACTGCTCACTTCTTACCAAACTTTTCCCATACTGCTCTTGGATTTCCTTTTAGTACAACTTAAGCAAGATGTTGTGATAATTTAAATCATTTTAATTTCACATGTTTCACAAATGCTGTTTTCATATAGGGAACACTTCATCATATGGTTCCTTAAAGTTCTTAGAAAAATAGAGTTTGCAATGCTTGTTGTCTACATGGGTGGTGGAACCCCAGCGGTTCCCTAACCTGTTGATTAGGTACAAAAACACACAGCTGGCTGTGCCAACAGACATTTTTAGTAGAGGGGCCGTGATCACCTTTAGGCCTTTTAGAGGTTCTGTACACTCTCTCAAACTGTAGGCACAATGAGTTTTGGGAGTGTTCAAATGTCCTTCTGGAGAGAAGGCTCCCAAAGCATCTTGTCAAAGTGTTCCAGAAAGGTTAAGAACCAGTTAGTTAGCAGGAATGGAAAATGGAATGCACATACAGCACACAGACACACATGGACATTATAAAGTTAAATTTAAAAGTCGGTCTGCTACATGCACGTTGAACATACATTTGTATTGTTGAAATCTGAAATCTCTGGGCTATAAAATGTATCACTGAGTATCCTACCATTATTATTTTGAAAATAGAATCCTGATCTTCTAAGTATAGATGAATGTGTTTAGGTGTAAGTTTAGGGTCTTGGGTCCTGAACTTGTTCATTTTTAGTTGCATATTTGTGAGGAATGTGACACTAAGTAGCAGAGGACTTAGGCAAGACACAATTCATTTATTATGCCCCATGGTAATAAAAGAGAAGAGCTAATTTCTTCATCTGAGGGAAAACCCCAACTTTTAGGCAGGGTTATTTTTGAATATGAGTAGTTTAAGACCATGCTTGTGGCATACCTGAATTTTCATTACTGTAATAACACTAACGAAAATTCCTGCTTAGAAGTAAGTGGAACAGCTGTGGTAAGATGCCACACCCCAGGAGGTGTGTTTGACCTAACCAGGCTTCGCACAAGGCGTCTGAGTGTCTCGTCCATCTCTCGGAGGTGGACTGGAGGTCAAGGACAGCCTCACTTTGTTTTTGTGGCTTGCTTTGCCATTTGGCATTCTTTTCCTTAGGTGTTTTCTGTTCTTGCTGATGGGCCGGTGTACAGGCTGAACACACTTAGGAGCAGCACAGCCCGTAAGAAGGCTTACAGAAACTCAGCTCTGACTGAAGTGTTCATTTGGGACCTGCCTGCCTCTAAAATACACAGATGTTGAGGTTGGGATTGAACTCTGAAATCAGAAACCCTGGGGTAGTTGCAGTTCTCTTCAGTGCATTTTAGGGACCACTTATTGTGTGCAAGACACAGTCTTAAGCCTTAAGGGCATTCAAAAATGAGTAAGACTGACCCTTGCCTTGAGGAACAGAGGAAATCGGACACCAGGCATCCGACTGTGTGTGCGCTCAGTTGCAGCAGCCCAACCAAGACTCTGAGAAGCACGTTCTTCTGAAGACGCAAGACTCTGAGAAGCACATCCTTCCAAAGACAGGGGCCTCACCTGGGAGGGGAAAGAGTGTATCATTTTTTTTTTTTTTTTTTAAAGGATTGTTTTGTTTTTCTTTTTTTTTTTAAAGATTTTATTTATTTATTTGAGAGAGAGAGAATGAGAGATAGAGAGCACGAGAGGGGGTAGGGTCAGAGGGAGAAGCAGACTCCCTGCTGAGCAGGGAGCCTGATGTGGGACTCGATCCCGGGACTCCAGGATCATGACCTGAGCCGAAGGCAGTCGCTTTAACCAACTGAGCCACCCAGGCGCCCCAAGAGTGTATCATTTTTAAGGATTACGAGTATATTTGGAGTCATTTCCAAGGTGGACCCCCAATTAGTAAAGAGCAGTCAACCTAAAGATCTTGCAGCCTCACAGGATGGATTTCAAGCTGCCTGAGGCTTATTTCTCTGTTCTCTCTGTGCAGTTGGTCTTGAGTTTCCTGGTGGGAACCAGCCAGCACAAGGGGATGCTTTCTGACTGCAGTCACCTCTGCTGGTCCCCTCCTTTGGGTCTCTGTTATTTCTCTCCCCCACTCCACACCCACACCCTACTACCCTTTTCCAACCATATACCTTTTTTCTTCCTCTTGCTTACTCCCAATCATGATTTCCCTGTAGTATTTTTAACTCTTAAGCAGTCTCAAGATCTAAAAAAGTTAAAACGGTCCTCCTCCAAGAGGGTTCAGAGAAATGCTTAATTTCTCATTGTGCTCTGTGAAGATACATTGTAATCTGGGACATCTTTCTTAAAAGGTAGGTTTCTGTTTGTTTTCCTTTTGTTTTGTTTTTTTTCTTTCTTCTTCAATATCATGCTTTCAGAAAAGCCAAGTATAGTAATACTTATAATCTACAGTTGAAAACTAAAACTTTATGAGAGCATTTTGGGAGTTTTGTAGCCCTCTGGTGGAGTGTCAAGAGAATCCATAATGGAACTATTTGATGACTTGGATTTTAACTCTTTTCTGTATGACTGAATAATGGACTTAAAATTTTTTTTTAGAACACTCTTTTATTTGAGGGCAGCCATTTTGCTCACACATCTGTAGCTGAGTATCTCAACATTTATTTTTAATACTTACATGTTTCCATTGACATGAACAAGTGTTTCATTTAGAAGTAAGAGTGGGTAAAGTATACAGTATTTCAAAGGAATTGTGCCTATGCTTTTCATTTTTGTTCAGGATTTTATTATGTGATTAATCACAGAAATTTAAAACTGTGGGGTAGGCAAGTAAGACAATCTGCGGACTATGAATACAGAAAGGCAGCCAGGATTTAAGTGCTGTTTTGCATCTGTGTTATGCAAATGAGCAGTCATAAGCCTTTGTATGAAAGCAATTTGACATTGAGGAGGTAGCATTGGTTTGAAGTCAGACCTGAGTTTTAGTCTCAATTCTCTTATTCTGTAGATACAGGATTCTGGAGAGGTCAGAGCACCTATTTGGAAGATTATTCTTCACATTAGTGAAAGATAGCATAAGTCATGACTTCTAATATGTCTTGCAGTTGTGTGGTTTGAGGATTTTTGATATCATTACAAATATTGGAAAGCTATACTCTGGAATCTTTGGGGGGAAATACACACTGATGACAGTACTAAAAATATGATTAGCTAAATTAATAAAAATAAAGCTTGCTAGCATACTGAGAGTTAATTGGGGATAGAAGTATTTTCATTTTCGTATTTCTAGTCTGACCTAACATGTGATATATAGCAGACATTCAAAAACTGATGTTTGAATAAATTCAGAAAACAATTTCTAAGGTCTCATCCAGAAATTGAAGATTGCACCCAGAATAGATTTAAGTAGAATTCATGCTGTTTCAAGAAATGCCTTTTTAAATAAGTCTATAAATAATTTTGTTAGCATAGACTATTTGCCTAATAGTCCTTAGGTAATAGTTTAGGTCATAAGTGATTACTTATTTTTTAAAGGGAATCGATTACTAATCATGTAATTTTAGTGAGAAAGTATATTTTCCTAGCAAAAATATTTTTCTGAATAATATGGGGAGTTTTAGTGCTTTCAAAATTGCTTGCTTTGATTTTTCTATAAACTGGACAAAAGATTGAGGAAAAGAAATAAGCCTAATAACTCATAGTTGTTGTATTTTTAATAACTGAAAACCATTCAAAAGTATTTTAGTTATCTCGGACTTGGTAATTATTAGGTTGCATTTTATTTTTTCTCTTGAACAGTTACTCCAAAACTAGATTGTAGCAAGATAAGTTTCATTATCATCATTTAGCAAGTTTTATGTGCCAGTTATAAACTCCCAGATATTAGTTTAAAAAAGTGATGCCACTATAATATTAATGATAGATGGCATACATTTGAAACATTTAGAAATGATCATAGCCTTAAAGCCAAAACGAGCCAGAAAATATTAATGGTATAGGAACCATTTTATGTGGATCTGAATTATGTATAGCAGAAAGAGATAGAAAGAGATAAATTGCATAATAAATCAAAGTTCACATGGTGTATTGTTTATTTTTTTTAAAAAACTACAGAAACTTTCTGTTTATGCAGCATGTCAGCTATTTGAAAAAAAGATGAATAGTTCCAGATTCAGATTTATTCCAAGAATGAATATTTAGCATCCAATAGTGTCATACTGAATGTAGGAAAATAATTACAGTGTATGTTTTACCATGAAGAATTCTAGGAAAGCATTGACTTTTTATACTTTGTGCTTTTATTCTCTGATCAGTTTGTATCTTTTGTGTCTTTTTGATTTATAAGAGTCAGGTGTTTTAACCTTCCTTTCAAAAACTGTAGCAGTAATATTCAGAAGTTGTGTGTAAGGTTATATTAAGACAATAATTAACAGGAAATGTTTCTTCTTGATAAATTTGTTGTATTAAAACAAGATGATTGCAGAGCACTGCAAACATTGGAAAATGTTATTTGATGAAAGCACCTATAGAAATTACTTGCAGGATATATTGGTGACCAGAAAAAAAATTTGGCGGACTTTCTTAGTATTTTAAGATTCCAAACAGGTGCCCATACGAGGGGGATTTCAGTGATTTGTATATATTTTGCAGCATGGTTTATTATAGAACTACTATGTTATGCACTTTTTAAGAGTTTACAACTAGTAAATTTAATTAATACTTTTGTAAAGAGCCCTGGAGTACTTCTGCCCTGATTTTGGCCAGTGCTCTGTGGGTTTCTATTCATTTGCCATCTAGGTGCAGGTGCTGTTAGTGATCGATATGTTTTTTCCCATTTATTATGTGTCAGTGTGCCCCTAACCAGAAGAATCACAGAACTGCTGTTAACTAGGACTCAGACATAGAACTTTAAGAACTGCAGCGTCTCATGGTACCGGTGACCCCGGTGTGGTTATGGCTATGGTGATCATTTCCCTTTCAAGCAAGAGGCATGTGTGCTGGGTCACTTATTCCTGAAATGATTTTGAAAATGGTACCATAGGTCATGCGTGCATACATTCATTGATTCAACATTTACTACCATGTAGTACCCAAGGAGCTAGACAAATGGAAGTATGAATGTTCATGTCTGTCATCTCTCATCTTTCCATGTGGGTCTTGTTAAGTCTTCCACTTATGCTGATGTCCTGACATGCCCACTCACCATCCTGTCTAGTGGGCCCCATCAACTTGTTTGTTGCTCGCTTGGTTCAGGAGTCTGTTGATGTCTGTCAAGTAGGTCTTGACAGATAAAGCTGAGGCTTAATGGAATTTTCAGGAGTCAGGGAAATGGTTAAAGCTTTTGAAAAAGAGAGTGGAAGCAAAGAAGAATGTCCCCAGTGAAGTAGAGATGAAGAGGGCCTTAGAGACAGCTGGGAGAGCCATATGGAAGGATGGGGAGCTAGCAGTGGTGGTAGGGTTGGATTGAGTGTCAGAGCTTCCATGGAGAAGAGATGCAAGGGGGGAGGGGGCGGGCTTCTGACTATCGTGGCCACAACCATTAAGCCACCTCACAGGGGCTATTGGTCCTTTCCCAGGCCATTCCAGTCTGACTCATGTAGACTGATGTGGAAAAGGACACAACAATAAACATTCCGGAAAAGGATTCTGCCTTTGTAGATATTTTAGTGGTGTAGATATAGTCCTAGGATTAGTGAAGTTTTTCTTTGATAGTTATGCAAAGATTCTTATATCCAAGAATCAGAACACTGTAATTGAGCTGATATGTTTGACAGATATTGATTGGCTTAACTTAATGTAGATAGCAAAGGCAAAATGCTTGTATAAGATTATGCCAAAAAATCATTTCCAACAAAAGTTCTTGTTAAGCTTTTCTAGAATTTGAAGTGTTTCCATCAGATATTTGCTGCCTAAATTTTTAGAGGTTATGGAGTTACTGTTTTGTTTATTCTTGAAAATAATGTCATTAAAAAACTTTGGGGGCACCTGGGTGGCTCAGCTGGTTGAGCATCTGCCTTCGGCGTGGGGCATGATCCTAGGGTCCTGGGATCGAGCCCCACATCAGGCTCCCTGCTCAGCAGGAAGCCTGCTTCTCCCTCTCCCTCTCCCTCTCCCTCTCCCTCTGATGCTGTTTCTCTCTCTCTCTCTCTCTCTCTCTCACACACACACACACATACACATACTCTCTCTCTTTCTCCCTCTCTCCCTCTCTCAAATAAAATCTTGAAAAAAAAAAGTGTACAAAAACTATTCTTAATTTTTTTAACATTATACTGACTGAATTAAAAACTGAAGTCTGACCATTCAAGAGTTTTTTTCCCTCCTTAGGAAGCATGTCTATTTGTTTCAATGGGAAACAAAATAAAATGGAAGAGATCTTTAAATGCTTTTTATTCATAGTGTTAAAAATGGTTAGAAGAAGAATTCACATTTTTCCTTAACACAGTGTAACAAGCAATTAACTTTTTGGCATAGTGATAAATCTGCTTCTCTAAGAAGGTGTTTTGTGTTTTAATAAGTAGCAATACATGCTAGTATATTCATTTTTATTGAATAGTTGAGAAAAAAAGTGAATTTAATTCATAAGGTATTACCATGGGCTTATTGAGATTTTACTACAACATCCCAATGTGATGGCATCACATTCAACAGAGTATTATTTTAAAAAAAAATTAACAACAAAACATGTTAAAGTATCCTAGTATTTGTGAAGTGTTACCATCTTTGATCTATTCAGTCTCTAAAATAAACTGTTTTTTTTTAAGATTTTATTTATTTATTTGACAGAGAGAGACACAGTGAGAGAGGGAACACAAGCAGGGGGAGTGGGAGAGGGAGAAGCAAGGGGGAGTGAGCGAGGGAGAAGCAGGCTTCCTGCTGAGGAGGGAGTCCAAGCGGGGCTCAATCCCAGGACCCTGGGATCACACCCTGAGCCCAAGGCAGACGCTTAACGACTGAGCCACCCAGACGCCCCTCTAAAATAAACTTAAACAAGTTTTTTGGTAATGCTGAATCAGTAATAATGGAATATGATTTTAAAACAATAAATTAAAGATTAGTTACCTAGAGACAGCACTTAAATTATTGCCATCATGTATTCATTCATGTATTCATGAATTTGCTCATTTGTTGATTTAATTTTATTATCTGTTCTATTTTTAGAGAGAATATAGACCTTAATATTATCTATCTAGATACTTATCAACATAGTTGTGATTTACATACTATTAGTGAAGACAAATGGTACCTGCAGAGCAAATTATGCCAAACAACAACAAAAAAGTATTCTTAGCTATATAACATTTTTTTAAAGATTTATTTCTTTCTTTAGAGAGAGAGCATGCACATGAGCAAGCATGCATGAATCGGGGGAGGGGCAAAGGGAGAGGGAGAGAATCCTCCAGCAGAGTCCCCACTGAGCGTGAAGCCTGAAGCAGGGCTCGATCCCTGGACTCTGATACCATAACCTGAGCCGAAATCAAGAGTCAGACACTTAACCAACTGAGCCACCCAGGTGCCCCTTAGCTATATAAATTTTTAAACGTTGTGGTAAAATATATATAAAATAGGTAACTTTAACCATTTTTAAGAGTACAACTCAGTGGCATTAATTAAATTCACAACGTTGTGCAACTATATCCACTATTTTCAAAACTTTGTCATACACCCAAACAGAAACTCTGTATCTGTTAGGCAGTAACTCCCCACTTCCCCCCTTTCTTTATTCCCTGGTACTCTCTTAGCCATTTTTTGTCCCTATGAATTTGTTTATTCTATATATTTAAAAAAATAGAATCATATCATACTTGTTCTTTTGTGTCTTTCTGGCTTATTTCACTTAGCATAATGTTTTCAATGTTGTAGTATATATCAAAACTTCATTGCTTTTTTAAATATTTATTTGAGAGAGCGAGAGATAGTGAGAGAAAGCAGGAGCAGAGGGCAGGAAGAGGGAGAAGCTGGCTCGACACGGGGCTCGATTCCAGGACCCCAGGATGATGACCTGAGCCAAAGGCAGATGCTTAATTGACTGAGCCACCCAGGCGCCCTAAAACTTCATTGCCTTTTATGGCTGGCTATATTCCACTATATGCATATACCACATCTTGTTTTTTCATTTATCTATTGATAGATACTTGGATTGTTTCCAGCTTTTGACTATTGTGAATAATGCTGCAGTGAACATTTTTGTACAAGTATCTGTTTGAGTCCCTGTTTTTAATTCCTTTGGGTATATACTTAAGAGTGGAATTGCTGGATCATATGGTAATTCTATTTTAAATTTTTGGGAAACTGCCCAACTGTTTTCCACAGCACCTCCAAATGTGTGACACTTCCAGTTTCTTCATATCCTCACCAACAGTCTTTAATTTTATTTTTTTTTTAAATTACAGCCATCTTACTGGGTGTGAAATGATAACACATTGTGGTTTGTTTTACATTTCCCTATTATAATTCCTTAAGACTAATGATCTTAAGCAACTTCTCATGGGCTTATTGGTTATTGGTGTATCTTTTTTAGAGAAATGTCTATTAAGTTCTTTGCCCATTTTTAAACTGGATTTTCTTTTGTTGTTGAGTTTTCTTTATATTTTCTCTGTATTAAACCCTTATTAGATAAATGTTTTGCAAATATTTTCTTCCATCAGGTAGGTGATTATTTTACTTTCATAATCATGTCCTATAATGCACAGATGTCTTGAAACTTGAAGTCCAGTTGGTCTGTTTTTCCTTTTATTGCTCATACTTTCAGTGTCCTGAGAATCCATTGCCAAATCGAAGGTCATAAAAATTTCCCCCATGTTTTCTTCTGATAGCTTTATAATTTCAGCTCCATATTTATGTTGTTGATTCCCTTTGAGTTTATTTTTGCATATGGTGTGGCAAAGGGGTCCAACCCTGTTCTTTTGCATGTGGAAATCCAGTTATACTAGCACCATCTGTTGAAGACCCTATTAATTCCCCATTAAATTGAGTTGGCACCTTGTCAAAAATCAGCTGGCCATAGACATACAGGTTTATTTCTGGACTCTCAGTTCTGTTCCATTGCGCTCCATGTCTGTCCTTTTGCAAGTGCCATACTGCTTTGATTACTGTCGCTTTGTCCTAAGTTTTGAAACCAGGGAGTGTGAGTCTTCTGACTTTGTTATCTTTTTCAAGACTGTTTTGACTCTTCGGGGCTCCTTGACACTCCATATGAATTTCAGGAGTGGCTTTTCCATTTCTCCAAAAGAAGCTGTTGGAATTTTGATAGGGATATCAAAATGTTGACATCTTAACAATATTAAGTCTTCCAATTCATGAACATGCTATGTCTTTCCATCTATTTGTCTGTTTATCTAGCAGACTTTATTTTTTAGAGCAGTTTTAAGTTCACAGAACTATTGAGCAGAAGATAAAGAACTTTCCTATATATTCTCTGCCTCAATATCCATGTATTTTTTAATGGAATTTAAACTACTCCTTAATTTCTTTCAGCAATGTTTTGTGGCTTCATATATAAATCTTTAACCTCCTTGGTTAAACTTATTGGTGTTTTATTATTTTAATTTTTTAAAGATTTTATTTATTTGAGAGAGAGAGGAAACACAAGCAGGGGGAGCAGCAGAGGGAGAGGGAGAAGTAGGCTCACCACTGAGTGGGGAGCCCAATGTGGGGCTATATCCCCAGACCCTGGGATCATGACCGGAGCTGAAGGTGGACGTTTAACTAACTGAGCCACCCAGGCACCTGGTGTTTTATTCTTCTAGATGCTGTTGTAAATGGAGCTGCTTTCCTAATTTCTTTGTTTCATTCCTGTCCTGTGACAACACAACTGATTTTTGTATGTTGATCTTGTAACCTAGAACTTTGCTGAATGAATTTGTCAGCTCTAGTAGCTTTCTTGTGTATTCCTTGAGGTTTTCTATATATGGATGTCACCTGTGAACAGATAGTTTTACTTCTTCCTTTTCAATATGATGCCTTTTATTTTTCTTGTCTGATTACTCTGTCATGAAATTTCAGAACAATGTTGGATAGCAGTGAAAGTAGGTGTCCTTGTCTTATTCCCGATCTTAAGTGGAAAAAGCTTTATCCATTACGTATGTTGTTAGCTGGGGTTTTTTGGAAATGCCCTTTTTCATGTCGAGGGAGATTTCTTCTGTTGCTAGTTTTCTGAGTGTTTTTATCACGAAATGGTGTTAAATTTTGTCACAGGCATCCATTGACAAGGTTATGTGGGTCTTTTTTCCCTCTTTGTCCTCCTAATGTGTATTATATTGCTGGACCATAGCTCAGAACTCTTGAAACATAGTAACTTTGAATTCCTGGGATAAATCCCACTTGGTTATAGTATATAATCATTTTAATATGTTACTGGATGTTTTGCTAGTATTTTGTTGAGGATTGGCTGTATGAATTTTATTCATTGCCAGACTAGCATTCAGGATTTTCTTGGATGCCTCATTTGAGAAGGCATTTCTGTCAAAGAAATAATAGAACTTCTGGGTCTTACCTATCTGAGTAAATCAAAATAATTTTTTGCTTAAATTTTTATAACTGCCTTTACACATAAGAAATACAAAAACAATTTCATCTATATGGTTAGAAATACTTGTGGAATGTCTATTAGGTGGCAGGTGATAAGCTAAATATTTTATATGTTATTTCAAGGTAAGAGTGATCAGTATTCTCATTTTACAAATACGGACATGGAAACTTGGAGCTACTAAATAAGAAAATAAGGAGTTTTAGCCCTTGTTAGCCCTTCTTAGTCCTTGTTTTTTGTCCTTAACCCCTGACTCCTAATGCTACATTATTAGTCTGACTTGAGATGTGAGTCTGTTGACAACACTGCAAAGAAAGAATAATAGTGCCTGTAACTAAAGAGTACCCATATGATGGGTTTATTTTCATATCCTTATTTTCCCTAGTTCAGAATTCTTCAGACATAGTAAAAACACCATATAACAGAAATTCTTGGACCAGAGTAATTAGAGTGCTATAATTCTATAAATGGATGAATTGATAGGAAAAACAATAAAGGAAATCCAAGAATGGCATGAACAAAATCTTTATAAATCTAAATGCACACAAATCAGTCTTCATCATTTCCAAACATTTAGGCATTTTGGAGGACAGCAAGAGTTCTCAGTAAAACAACGTGATTTTTCTATGTAAATGTTGTGGCATAACAGGTGTGTTGGCTAGTGATAAGATAATCTGCCAAGCAACAAATAAATAATTGCACACGAATCCCAGGAAGATGTTAGCCCTGGGGTATATTTGAATGTGATTTTTAAAATGGCATTCTATTTTTTTCTCAGCATCAGAAATAGTTGCATATACCTCTATCTTGAATGGTAAGGTTGATACTATTTTTCACAAATAGATTTTAATGTTTTAAAATATTATTGTGAAATATATCATGAGTTCACTTCCCTCCTCCCTTACCTGCACACCCCCCCCCCAGCCCTTTTACCTGGACAATATTAAATTTTTTTTTTTTGGTCATGTCTCCATTAAGAAGTCTTCCTAGGTTTTTCAAGCCTTGGTTAGCCACTCCTAAATCCTTCCATAGCATCTGTTCTTCTTTGTGGCAGTGTTTGTAATTTTCTGTTTACTTGTCATCTCATAAAGACTGCAAGTCCGTTCAGGGTAGAGAATGAATTTTGTTTAACAGTGTAATCTGGGCACCTTCTTCAATGGCTGGCACTTAGGAAGCGCTTAATATTTATTTATTTATTTATTTATTTTTAAGATTTTATTTATTTATTTGAGAGAGAGAGAATGAGAGATAGAGAGCACGAGAGGGAGGAGGGTCAGAGGGAGAAGCCGACTCCCTGCTGAGCAGGGAGCCTGATGTGGGTCTCGATCCCAGGACTCCAGGATCATGACCTGAGCCGAAGTCAGTTGCTTAACCAACTGAGCCACCCAGGCGCCCAGGAAGTGCTTAATATTTAAAAAAGAAGTAAAATGATCTGTGTTATTTGCATATGGTTCAAACTATATCAGTACAGTCTACCCCACCTCTAATGAATGTTATTCTTTTTTCTCTTTTTTAAGATTTTGTTTATTTGAGAGAGAGCACATGAGCAGGAGGGGAGAGGCAGAGGGAGAAGCAGACTCCCTGCTGAGCAGGGAGCCCGATATGGGACTCGATCTCAGGACCCTGGGATCATGACCTGAGCCGAAGGCATACACTTAACTGACTGAGCCACCCAGGCACCCCTAATGATTGCACTTCTTAACTTGAGAAAGTTACTGTTCTGTGACAAACTTTGCTACCCCTGCCAATTGGTAAATAAATCTTAGGAGGATAAGGGTGCTTCATTTATATACCTGAATGCATTATATTTTCAAGGAAAAAATGCTGTGTCCTGAGTTTTTCCATGCCCCTGACAATGAAGAAAGTAGGGTGTGGGGCAGTGGGACTGTGACACCTGCCACTACACTGATCATCAGGGTCTTTTTCACTGCCTTTTCCACCTTCTCCGCCAAGGATTCTGAAATAATACACTTGGTCACAGAGCAGGCCCTTCCCACATGGAGGGTACCTTGGTCTCTTGGCAGGGATATTTGGAACTTGAAGAGCAAGGCATTGGACATAATTCTTTTCTTACTATAGTAGTCAAATTATGATTACTACATATTGTCAAAGTTAGCCTCCATGAAAGCATTTTCTTATTGCACCATTTTTAGAAAATTGCCCTACTGCCCTGAGCTCTGTGGCTTGGAAGTGCTGAGTGTGAGGTCTGTTCAGGCAAGTACTCTCTTATATGTGATTGTAGATAAAGTACCTAAAACATCTAAAACAAACTGGTTTTCATTTTATTATTTATTTTAAAGATTTATTTATTTTGGAGGAGGGGCAGAGGGAGAGGAAGAGAGAGGATCTCAAGCAGACTCCCCGCTGAGTGCGGAGCCCAACATGGGGCTCAACCTCACAACCCTGAGATCGTGACCTGAGCTGAAATCAAGAGTTGGATGCTTAACCGACTGAGCCACCCAGGCGCCCCCTGATTTTCATTTTAAAATACACTGAGGTCTAAGGTAAAAGACTCACTTCAAATCATAAACTTTTTTTCCTTCTCTTTGCCTATATCACTTATACCCTGATCGTATGCAGGTTTGAGATGATACCTTTTTTCCTAAAGAGAAACAAATCAGGGAAGTGTATAAATCAAGATATCAAGCAATAAATATGTCGAGTCAAATTTGAATGTTAAAAGAAAGCATGAGTGGGGCCAGTTGGGGCCTGAATTTGCGTTGGTTGGTAGAGACAGCTTACATTAATTAGACTTCCTAGAAGGAATGCCCTTTACATGGGTAAGGTCAAAGTAAACAGACATACTGGGAAGAAAATAGATGTACGAGGTGAAGAAATAGGAATTTCAAAAAATATATTATCTTTAATTGCAAAATGGGTTGGTACCTTTCAGGAGTGATATTAACAAGACGTACCAATGGAGTGGCCTTGCCATTGGTGCAGCAGAACGTAGGCCATTGCTGGAGCAGTTTCCTAGAGGCCCATGAAGGTGTTGCACTAGGCAAGCACAGGGATGGGGTTGTTTAAGACCTGGTGTGGAAATAGGGCAATATTTTAATAAGTTGTGTCTTTTCACTGTCACGTCCTCCAGTGCTGATACTACCTGACTAGTAAAGATACCTTTGGAAAGGAAGAAAAGGAAGCCTTGTTTGAAATTTATTCTATGCAGTTGGGAGACATGAAGGTATCAGGTTTTAATAAATGAAACATTTCAATAAATAAATTTTTCCTATATAATTAGGAAAGTTAGCTGTATTGGATATTTGCATGAAACGTCAGTTTCCTCAGTGCACAGTGACTGTCTTTTCTAGTAACAGAACTGTGACTTTGCAGGAGACATTGATAGGTGGCTCTTATATGGTCACGTAGGTCTGACTCCTTGGGACCCCCATCCTGGTCTCCAGACCCTGCTGGATTTGGTTTGTGGCCAACTGCTGATAACCAAGAATAAATCACCATGAATCACTCAGAAGGGACTAGAGAAAAATGGGAAAAGCAGTAAGAAGGTAAAGGAACATTTTGAGGATGAAGAAAGGGCCAACGTTTAATATATTCCAGATACTAGGGAACAGCACGGTTGGCGTCAACTCCACTGGAAGGTGAGCGCTGCCCCAGTGCACAGTGCAGTGTGACACATGATGCTTCTGAAGAGGGTACAGGAGAGCAGAAGAGAAAATTGGTATAGCATATGTTTTCTTAGATTTGATTCCATGTGGTTTCCTGGATACTTTAATAGGCACCTTTAAGTAGGCAGAAATATTGGAAATCAGAATAAAGGGAAGAAAAAAAAAAGACAAGAAAGTGGCAGAATATTGGATGGAAATGCATTGGCTGGAATGAAGATGATAGCTAAAGAAAAATCAAAACCTGAGGATTTTGAGAAACGATCAGAAAAATTAAAATACATAAGTAGAGCAAAGGTCATCAGGTGAGTTTGTTAGAATCCAAGATTGGAAGGATTTGGGGAAAGAGAGACTATTGATGGCTTGGGCCACTTCTTAAAAAAAAAATCTTAGGAGAACTTGATTTAAAAAAAAATCCTCTCAGATGTGGCTGAATTATGAGTGACTGAGTATGACTGACAGGTGTCAATTCTATAAGTAAGTGAAAATAGAAGGCACCATTTTGCCTGGGATTTGGGTTATCTTCATTAACAAGGCAGTTTATCTTTGTAGTTAATCCTTATAGCTAATGAGAATAGACATATTCTCAATGTAACAAATAACCTTCCATGTTTTAGCCCTTCAACAAAGGACAGGGTAGGGGTAAGTGAAATGTTTGATTGAATTCAGTCATGCTGCTATATTGGAGTTGGAGGTTTGAGCACATGGATATAGAATGGATGCTGGGCAGTTTCATGGCTCAGTCACCAGGTCCATCATGAAATACAGGAAGGTTTTCACACGTATCCCATATTTTGCCAGTATTGTAATGTCATGAGGAGTTACTAGAATATTCTCCAGTAAAAGATAATTTGATGTTACCCCCTCGGTCTTTGAGCTGGCTTCACATGGCACCTACGCTGTTATAAATGAGGAAGGTAGCATTGGAGTATGGTGATTTCAAATTGGACAGTTGGGAAGGCAGATTAGAATACTTTAAAATTCTGTACTCAGGGGCGCCTGGGTGGCTCAGTCGGTTGAGCTTCTGCCTTCGGCTCAGGTCATGATCCCAGGGTCCTGGGATCGAGCCCCACATCGGGCTCCCTGCTCAGTGGGAAGCCTACTTCTCCCTTTCCCATTCCCCCTGCTTGTTTCTGCTCTCACTAACACTCTCTCTCTGTCAAATAAATAAATAAAATCATTAAAAAAAATATCTGTACTCAAAGATTACAAGGTCATTAGTATGAATGTATAGATATGTAGTAGAAGTATGACACAGTTGTGTGTATTTGTGGGAGGGCAGGTGGAGAAAGGAAGTATTTATAGTTACATGAATATTAAAATCATCCATGATAAGGATTGGACACTCAAAGGAAAAAGTGATGTCAGATATTCAGGTTGTATAAATTCAGATGTGGAGAACAGGCATAAAAAAGGGAAAGGGAATATCCAAATCTTGCATAATGAGATAATGGGACAGAAAGTCCCTCTCATGTTATAATTTACTGTCTCTGATTCAAAAAGAATGTTGCTGTGATTTCATATTTCCACAGTATAACTTGAAGAAAATTGTTAATGTAATTTCAGTTTTATCTTTTAAACATCGAGTAGTTTGGGAGGTTATGCTCAGTAACGCTTTTATGTTACTTAATTGGTAACTTGTTAACATTTTTATTTAATATCAGTGAAGAAAAAATTAAAATTAAATGGCTGCTATAAAATGTGATTAGTGATTCAAGTGACCAAATTGAAAAGTCTCTTGTCTGGGTTCATACAAGTCTGTCTGCAGGTCTCCTCCTTCCCAATATGCCCCTTCTACTTGCCCTTAGCCGGTATTTATTGCATATAAATGGCGAGCAAACAACCCTCCAGAGATTGTTTTTGATCTGAAGTCATTGCTTCTCATCTCCTTGATACATGTGCAGACAAAGGTACAATGCTCTTCCCTTATCTCAGTCTCTCTTATTCTACTCTGGCTTCCATATGTCTATATGGTTTCTCTCCCATTAATACAGTACATTATTTAACTATAAGAACTTTGTTTTTTGAAATCTTCCTCCCTGCCTCCCACACCTCACATAGGGATGTATGCACAGCATTCAGTAGGTAATCAATAAGTGATTGATGAGTAAAAAATTGATTGAATGAATAAATCACGTGGACCCTTTACAGAAGATGGCAATTATGTGTATGAGGTTTAGCTTTCAAATTTACTAACTGAAGGTGTTAGGGTTTTAGTTTTAAAAAATACATTGTAAGATTTTCCTGGTTGTCTTTTCATCATAGCAAATATGTGAGTAGTTTGAAATTTTCAACACTTCTCTCTAGGGTACCTCTCTGCTGCCTTTGTTTTGTTTTGTTTTGTTTTTTCATGCTGTTTCTTCAGTTATATCAGATGAAGCAATATCTCCTGCCATAATTTATGTTCTAGGTAAGCTGCATCATTTCAATTTCCCTAGAAAGCACAGTTAAAGATTGTAACAAATAAAACAAATGCAGCAGTAAGATGCACAGACATACAGTTGTATTCCTGGATAATGATTACCTTCTGTTACCAGTATAATTTTACTATTCTAATCATTTAATTTTTCTTGCCCTTGACCAAGATGTAATCATCTTGGATGTATTTTTTTTTCACTCCAGGTTTCAAATTCTTTATACTCAATTTGTGATTGTTCACATGGAAATCTGGTCCTGTCTGATGCACATTTATAATTTCTCCTCTGCTTGCACACCAACATGTAAGCTGGCTCAAATCTTCCCGACCGCTCTTTACCTCATGTCCTCTTCTAACAAATTTTTCTTTGCTTCATAGCCAACTTTCTCAAAACAACAACACAGGCTAAAAATTCCCACTTTTTCTTTTTTTTTTTTTAAACAGAAATCTAACTCTTACTTCCTGTTGCCTCCCATCCTCTCTACCTTCAGGGAAATTCTTCTGGCAGAGACCACTTAATTGTCAACATCCACTGGTTGCTTGTATTCCTTATCTTTTGATTTTGTGGACAAGTCCCTTCTTTCAGAAGATCTCTCTTCCTTTGATTTCAGTAACACCTTTCTCTTGAGTATCCTTCTACCTTCCTTTAAGTTGCCTTTAAGCTTCCTTTTCCCACCTCTGTTTCTTTGTCTTTGGATGAACTTTGGAAATTAACTCCTTGTATTTTTTCCTGTCTGCTGCTGTGCCAGCTCATCTAAGCTCTGGACTTCTAGACTCTTGTGTCCACCTACTCTTCTCCGTGACATCTGCTTCTGCCAAGTTCAGGCCCACACGATCTCCTGGCCAGAAGCTCCATAGTGTTCTGATCATTGAAGCCCCTACCCTTCCCCGGAAACCCTGTCATTGTACTCTGCGATGAATGCAGAGTTATCTTCCCTGATGTGTACCAAAATCACCTCTCTCCATTTTCTTTGCATATCATTGTCTGTGTCTAAAGTCTGAATTCCTTGGGTGAGCTCCAAGGAATCCCATGGCCTGAGTCTTGCTGAACTCTTCCACCTCATAGTTTGTCTCCTTCCACCTGTAGTCCATACTTATGTGCTCCATAAGTTGCCATACTGTTTTATGACTTCATAGTTTCCTCATGATACTCTGTTCCATCCTGTCCAACTTATTGTGACCACTAGCCCTGAAATCTCTCATTTTTCATGACTTGTCTGAAGGACTGCTTAACCAGTGAAACCTTCCTTGATCTGTTGCAAGATAGATTTGGCCACTGTCTGCTTTGTAGCTTCAGCTTCAGTACCCTGAACTGAACCTCCTGTCTCAAAGCTTATGCTCTGGTCAGGAACACAGAGCAGTTTGAACCTAGTGTGACTGATACTCTGGTTGGGAAGAAAAGGGTGCCACAGCATGTGAGAAGGCTGCTTGCCTCCACCTTCCAGAGGAAATGACTGCTGAGGGGAGATTTGAAGGATAGTAGGTCTTATCCCAAAAACGGATGAGAGGGGAAGGGAAATGTTTACAGGCCTGAGAGGCCCTGGAAAGTGGAATTACAGAGGGGATAGCTGGTCTTCCCACGCTGGAATGAAACGCAGAGTGTGGCACAGAGGAGAGAACAGGAACTGGCTCATACAAAGGCCTTTAAAACACATTGATGAATTTGGAGCTTGGGCTGATGGTAATGGGAAATAATGTAAGTTTGAGTAGAAGAGAGATCTGAACAGATTACACTGTAGAAAGATCTCTCCTATTGTAGCGTCAAGACAAGCTTGCAAGGGAGCTGGTGAAAGGGGGCCACCAAGAAAGGAGTTCGGGGGTTACCGGCAGTAGTTCAGGAAAGGTGATAGCGGCTTAGAGTAGGTGGTAGCACACATGGGTAGAAATAGGTAGACTGGAGAAATGCTTAGGGGTAAGTGAATTTGTAACCACCTGGATATCTGGGGAAGTTAGAGTAAGGAGAAATGCAGGATGCTGCCCAGTGTTTTGATGTGGACAACGGGTGGTGCCATTTAATAAGAATATACATCATTGGGGAGAGTCCTGCTGGCATGGGAAGACGAAGATCTCAGTTTTGTGTTTGAGGTTCCTGTGTGACCTGAAAATAGAAAAGGCTAGCAAGCAGCCTGAAACCTAAATGACCAGCTCCCCTGCTTTCCTTTGACTGGAAAGTAATATTTTTTTAACAAGTCTTGGTCATTCTTCATGCTCTGTGACTGTTAAGACAGTTGGTTTTCAAGAACTGTTTGAATGAATGAATGGATGGATGGATGAATGAATGAAATGGAAATACTCTCGAGGTGATCTTCCTTATCTACGCTTCTCCACAAAAGGGTTGTATTTAGAACTTTTAGCCAATCAAGATTACCCTGTTAGCCTTTTCAGGATTCTTATCATGAGTACTTCTAGTTTCACAGAGGAATAGGAAACGAGAGTACGTTGTAAAATATCAGAGAAGAATGTAAGCACCATTTCCCTCCTCAGAGTGTATAAACACATCTTTTCTGATTCCATGTGAGTACTGTTATCTGCTGTTTTCTCCCTGAGATTCAGGTTGTTTGTGACTTTAATGAAGATCTGACATGGCTACTCAGGTATGATTTTGTGCTGTCCATGTTAATATTCAGATAGTGAAAAATGACTGTAGTTTTAAAGTCTAAGTAGTACTGATTTCTGCAAGGTACACTTACCCACATGAGAAAATGAATCATGCTTTTCAAAGTGGATCCAATTGGTAGTCATTTTCTCCCTGTATTTATATTCAGTTTGGAGTTAATCTGGCAATATCCCTAGATATTATAAAGGAAAAGTGGTCAGGATTCTTGTGCAAAATAACAGTGCCCAAAAGGTAGCAAATGTGTTTTTGAATGAATGGAGAATTTCTTGGGAAATCACAGGCACGCACAACCCCCCCGCCCTCGTGTAAGGGTCATGTTGGACTGTATTATAATGCTGGCCAAGGAAAATCTTTGGAAGAGAGCCACTGGGGAACAGCAGATGTTCTTTTTGGTTCCATTGGCAGTGAGGGGCACTGTGAGTCAAGGTTAAGGCTTGGGAGCTAAATAATAGAACTGAACTAGGGTGTTTTTTTTTTTTTTTTCCTTCCAGCAAGCAATCCCCAAGGTCATGGACTCTGTCTTCAGAAATTCTAGAGATCTGAAGTGATTAAGAATTGAACTTTCTTATGTTTATCATACACCACTAGGGAAGAAATCAAGTGAATCTGAGCTCTGATGAGGAATGCTTGGGTCTCAGTTAAGGTAGCTGCAATCAGAATATAATTCAAGATGCTGGGATAGGAGATCACTGATTTCTGTAAAAAGACAAGTAGAGACCAAAAAAAAAAAAAAAAGTCACTCTTGATCTTCATTTTAACTTTGCTTTGCAAATTAAGCCTCTAAAAAAGCATCCTTGATTGAGGTGAACCATGCATACTTTTAAGTTAAATTTCGCTTAACTCTCTCTTTCTCTCTCTCTCCAGTATAAGTACACTCTGGTTGTGCCTGTGCACTTAGAGATGTTTGGCTGAAAATACTGCAATAATTTTGTAAGACGTTATCTTACAGCACTGAAGGGTTTTGATGATTTTATTGTAGAGATGCTCTGGTTTCTAGCAATGAAATGATAGAATTTAAGTGTTTTTTTGTTATGCAAAACTTTTAAAAGATTGTATTTATTTTGAGATAGAGCAGGAGAAGTGCACTCACTCAGGAGCGGGGGAGGGGCAGAGGGAGAGGGAGGAGCCCTGATGTGGGGCTGGATCCCAGGATCCTGGGATCATGACCTGAGCTGAAGGCAGCCACGCAAGTGACTGAGCCACCTATGCCCCTATGTGAAACTTTTTTTGCATATGCCCCTTTAATTATGATCTCTATGCTCCTGACTCTTAAAAGTATTTTGACCCCTCGCCAGATTTCCTCTCCAAGCTTCGGTCTGAATAGCAAAGTGCATATATGACATTGGGATGACTCCAATGTCATGGCGACAGTTAAAATTCTGCAGGTCTCCAACTGAACTCGTACTCTGCCCGTCAAGTCTGATCCAGTTGCAGTGTTTCCTGTGTCTCTGTGCATGGTGTCTGCACCTACTGAGTTACACACTCAGAAACCTCGGGCAGGAATGTATCCTTGCCCCTGGCCTCTCCTTCCTCCCATATCCAATTCATCAATTCCTGTTGATTTTTTTTTTTTCTTAATGTTTGTGGAATCTAGCTCCCTCTCTGCAGTTCCCCTGAGATCACTCTTGTCCTGTGGTTCTCAACTAGGGGCAGTTTTGTCCCCAGGTGGACACTTAGCAATATCTGGAAACATTTTTGTTGTTACATCTTGGGGATGGCTACTAGTGTCCAGTGGGTAGAAACCTGGTATGCTGCTAAAAATCCTACGATGCACAGGAAAGCCTCACAACCAAGAATTATCCAGCACAACATGTCAGTCAAGCTGAGGTTGAGAACCTTTGCTCTAGGCCAAGCCAGCATCTTCTCATTTTTAGATTATCGGAGTAGCCTTTGAACTGGCCTTGAACTGGTCTTCAGTGGTGCAGATCCAGCCCCGGGACCCTTCCTGGCTTCTCACTCCTACGAAGGTAAAGGTGACACTTCCTGTGGATGGTCTGGAGGGCCCTGCAGTGTCCTGCCTGTGGCCCCTTCTCCAGCCTTCCTGCTTCTTGCTCCCAGTTTGCTCTCATTCCTCTAGCTGTATTCGTTTCTTTCTCATCTTTGTCCTGCTTTGCTCTTCCTGCCTAAGGCTTTCCTACACACTGCCCTGGAACATTATTCTCCACACCTTTGATCTGGTTAATTCTTCAGTTTGTAACTCATACATCACTACTTGAGTAGCACTTTCTGAACCCTACTCTAGATTAATCTTAGGATACAAATTCTCCTAGGCGTGCTGTAAACTTGTTTCCTTTTTTTAAAAATGGGTATACTTAAAAGAATAATAACTAGTATTTGTTAATAAACACTTTGGCCACCCACCCTACTAGGTTCTCTGTTTGTATTTTTCTTTAATCATCACAACAAACACATGTGATGGATGATCTTTTACATTATTACTTAGTAGAGTCTAAGATAGTCCCCAACATCTCTGAAATTAGGATGGATCTTATGGGTGGCATCTTAAATTTGGTATTAATTTTAAATTTGGTCTTAATCTCGTTTTGCACATGAGAATGCTGAGGCACAGAGGGCTTAGGTCACTTGGCCAGGATTGCATAACTAATAAGTGGTGGTGTCAGGATTCCAATCCAAGCAGTCTTAAGACCATATCGGCTTCGATTCAGTGCCTTCCTGCATCATCATGTCGCCATGAGGATTCTCGAGATAATACATGTCAAGCATTTAGCTCAGTGATGTTTAGTAAGCACTAAATGAAGATCAGTTATGATTATTATTGTTTATTATTTCTCTTATTGTGTAATTATTTCATACTACGTCTTCCACAGAAAGAAAGATTTCAGAAGGGCAAGGCCTCTGTCTCTTCTGCTACTTACTCTATCTGTTTTTCTTAGCACTGAGCTGGGTAATAAGTGTTTTTGGAATGAATAAATGAATGCTTGAATGAAGAGAGGACCATTAAGGAGAATTGGAATTCTATCATTTGATGACACAAATGTTTATCTTGAGTGATTGGTTTGTGCCTCTCTTATGGTACTTACCGCATTCTGTGTTGTAACATTTATTTGTGTAATGGTCTTTTATCTCCAACAGATTATAAACTCTATACACATGGCATTGCATCCCCAGTACCTACCACAGTTTTGTTATAAAGAAGACACTCAGTACATACATTGGACCGATTGACTCCTGGATAGCCCTAATGCTTCTAGTCCGGGACCCAGCACTGTTTTGGAGAAAGCTTATCTCTGGGGATTTTTTTTTTTTTAAACAACATAATAAAACTTTTTGCTATTGAGTTGCTCTCATTTACAAATTGTCTTCAGGAGGATGTCAACCAAATATTCCTGCATTTCTTTATAGACTTACTGGAAATAGTCATGATAATCATTTGAAAAGTAGAGATGAGGTGGGGGGCGCCTGGGTGGCTCAGTTGGTTGAGCAGCTGCCTTTGGCTCAGGTCATGACCCGAGGGTCCTGGGATAGAGCCCCAGGCTCCCTGCTTTGCAGGAAGCCTGCTTTTCCCTCTCCTTTTGCCTCTCCCCCTGCTCTCTCTCTCTCTCTCTCTGTCAAATAAATAAATAAAAATGTTAAAAAAGAGAGAAAAGTAGAGATGGGGAATAGGTATTTGGGGATTATTTTCCTTTTTTTGTTTCTGGTTTAATGTGTTGAATTAGCAAAAATTTTTCAGAAAGGGTTTCAGAGGGACAGTTCCTCAAATAGCCTTTATTTGCTGACCTTAAGAATTAAAGAATGAGAAAACGGGGTTTTAAGCATTGGAGGTTGTTTATCTGAATTACTCATGGTATTGTAGAATAATGCATTTATAGCCTTTCCAATTGGCTACATTTATTGGAAGGCTAAAGAATGAATCTTTTTATGCCAAGGAGAATGTTAGGTCGGCAGCCTAAACAATTTACCTGGCTTCTTCCTTTTGGAGATAGCTTCATGTCTTTGGCAGCTGAATGCAAGGGATATGTGTTCTGCCTGTGGATGCCAAAAGTTCACAGAAGAGAGCATTTTTGGCGGATTGTTCTTGTTTTAAGGACAAAGGTGTTTGAATTTCACACTTTAATTTTCAGGGACTTGTTCGTACTCTATAGGTGAGAGGTTCATAAAATCATGTATTGTGTACTAAGCACTTGGGGATATAGCTCTTGTTTTGCCTTGATTGGCTGCTTGGAAAGTTCCACCGTCACCTTTGTTTCCTGGACTGTATACTAAGCAAGGCCCAAGAGGGAGCATTGAGTGGAATGGAAATTAATTATTGTTGTGTAGCTTCAGAATTTAAATACCTTACACAAAAGGGAAGATATTTTACTAAGTGCAATGACCTCTTTGCCTACCAACAGAACTCCTCACCTCAGAAAATTGTGCATACAGGTTGATACTTGTAGGCCAAAAGCCAAGGGAGTATCTCTGGGTCACCAGCTAGCAGTCTCTACATATATTTGTACTTACATGAGGTGTTAATTACTTACTTTGTAGCAAAGTAACTAGGGTAGAGCAGGATCCTATAATATATGGTCATTTTTATGCATTTTGAAATATGTCATACCTTTGCAACATTCCTGTAAATTACCTTGTAGATCTAAATATTTGGAGGACTCTTTCAATTATACACAATTGCAAAAATATTAAAATTAACTTGTGGACTTCTGTTACACGACAAAGCAAAAGACACTACAAACACAACTTCTTTTTGTTATCCATATATACAGGTGGATTCATGGACCTATGTGATGTTTATCATTGTCAAATAACTAAATCAAAAGATTTTCTTCTCACAAATGGAGATGAGGGATTTGCTTTCTTTGAGCCAACAACTCATACTACTCTAGACTAATTTGTTTTAATGTGCATACTTTTTTATCCTAATGAATTTGTACAAATATACACCAAGAAAATATGTAGAATAGCTTATTTCAGTATTGTTTTAATGTCAAAAAATTGGAAACAACTTAAATATGCCTCTGTAGGCAGCTGGATAAATAAATTACTACATCCATCCAATGAAATGCTGTGTAGAATTTAAACAGATTTATCTGTGCTGAAGTTCAAGACATATATTTGCACGTTTCAGAACAATATCAAGAAGATGATTTTATTCATGTAAGGAAGGTGAAATTTACATATATAGTCTTTTAAGTGTATTATATCCCTTCTGGAAAAATACATAAGAAACAACTCATAATGATCACTTATAATGATAGAAAGACTTAGAGGCTGGGGAACTTTGACATTTGCCTTTCTATTCCTCTATACTTTTAACATTTTAAAAAAAACCTCATAAAATAGTTGTATTTTAATGTAGAAGTGAAATAGTCTGAATTGAACCCTTAACTCTTTGGGTGGTTGTTTCTCAGATTGAAAGCCATTTGATTAACAAGTGAGTGGAAAGAAGAAAACATGAAGAAAATAGAGTGAATGTTTTAATTTTGCTTGTGGCAGAAGTAACTGACCCATAGTCCACATGACTTCCTGAACCCCCCCCCAGAAGACTCATGTGGGGGACTCTCTGTATGTTCTGCACATGGAATGCTGCAGCCCCTACACTCAGTCTTAGGATGTTGTTCTGGCTCACCGCCCCCCCCCCCCCCCCCCCGCCAGCAAATGGTATTTGTGAGACATTTCTTTAGAGCTCATTATTATAGAGCCTTTTCTTACTCTGAAGAGGGGTGCTCTGTTGACAGGGCCAAATTATAGCTTGGATAATTACTTTTGTTCACTTCCCTCTCCTCTCTTTCTAATAGATAGCAATGCTATTTTTGTTATGATAATAATGGATACTTAGGGTTTTTCCCTCCAAATTCTTTGTTGTCTTTCTATAATTCACATAATGCATTCAGAATATTGGTGAGTCTTTGATCTTTTCATTTTGTAAATGGTCAAAATGAAATTTTGTGAAAGCAACTGACTCTTTTCGGAGACAATGGCTGAATTAAGACACACAAAGAATAATTGATAAATTCTCAAATATGGGCTTTGTACTGTATCTGAAGAGAATTGCTGCCTTTAACCCAAAAATCAGATCTTCTGAGAAACTACTTTTTAAAAAAGGCATTTATCAGCAGAAATCATAAAATATCCTTTGACAGAAGAAAATACTGGGAAGAAATATTAATTTAAAGCTATAGATCATGTGGTTTTTGCACATTGTAAGTAAACAAATGTTAAGCCATATAAATTTGTTGAGGAAGATGTAGCCACTTATATAATTAAAGGTAGGGGGAACATAGATAACTGTGATTACATGACAGGATAGGATAACAATAAAGGCAGAAAGACAGTCCCAATGCTTATGGGGTAATCCTCTATGCAACGTCACAGGTCATGCCTACAGTGCACTTGGAAAACCACTTTCACTTGTATGGGTCTTAGGATCAACACTAGATATGTAGCAGAAAATAGCTGGATCATGTTTTAATCTGAAAGATTTCAGAATGCCAATCAAACCTTTGGCTTGCTCTAGTTTTCAGAAATACTATGTGAAATGTGGATCATAAAGCAGAATTTGGCTCTAAAACACTGAATTAAAATTATTCTTAGGAAGGCTTCAATTAACTCCACAGCAAAACTACCAGTATTCTCAATTTTGTAGCTAGAGATGCTTATGAGAGTGGCAGATGGCCACACAAAGCAACCATGTTATTTTATTTCCAAATTTGTGTAAACTGAACTTATAAATTTTTATAAAAATAAGACTTCTCAAATTTACCACAACAGTCCTAGGTCCCAGAATTAAATTCTGGCATCTTAAAAAGTTCTCTAAATTTGCTGATGAGGTAAAGTCATCATAGATTTTTTTTTTTTAATAGTAACTTGTGATTTAAAATTAGAACTTCTCTATCTTTTCTTCCCATTCAGCTCATCTGCCAGGTGTTGACCATGGTGGTTGAACATGAGTACTTTGTAAATAGTTCAGTTTGGGATTGAGCTGGACCTGGGAATGACTAGCTGGGAGACTTGACACAAATGATGTGGCCCCTTTAACCTCCGTGTCCTAATCTGTAAATACATAACCACATAGTTTTTAAGGATTGAGTGAGAGAAACCATAGGAAGCAGTTAATTAGCACAGCACTAAGAACATAGTAAATGCTTAATTATTAGCCATTTTTATCTAAATTTTTTTTTAACATTGGCCAGTGGGAAATAGAGGGAATGTACTACAATTTCTTTAAGTTCTTCAGGTATTTTAAAATCTGATTACACAGTTAGTATAATGATTAGGAAGCATTCACTTGAACTAGGCAGCCTGTGGATTGTGGGTATGAGTTCAAATACTTAAAGGTGATGCAGCCTGCGCACTGACCTCAGAATGGTTGCTGGCAGGTGGATCTTGCCAGAATGTGCCTACTACACACCAGTCAGGCCTTCGGAAGCTCTTCTTGCAGGTGATACTTGCATTGTTATCACATGACTGATGAGGCAATATGACATCTTACGTAGTGACATTTTAGTTGGTCCTGAATTAGGCAAAATGTTTTTGTTTTAATCTCCTTGGTGAAATTCTTGGATTCCAAAGAATTTTGGAACCTATGGGGGGTGGTGGGAGGCTAGACATCTTGCAAATTAGAAAACTGAGGCCCTGGGAAAAGAAAGCACATGCCTAAGTTTCTAACCATTTGCTGCCCCCTCTCTCTTCTCTGCTGCTTTCTGGGAATCCTTATGCCCCAGTGCGTTGATCACAGAGTGGGATCCTCATATGAGGATCTTTTCTTGATTATTCAAGACTCAATTTATTCTTTTTTTCTGAACCAAGTCAGTCATTATAGAATGGAGATATGGACCGTGCAGGAAATGGAGGTTAATGTGTGGCCACCTGAGAGAACATGTGAGAGCTTGTAGTTAATGGAAAAAAGAAATCATTGCCATTTGCTGTTATTGGTGAGTTCTCTGTGTTTTCTCCACCTAAGAAGTCAAGAAGTCAGAATGAAAGTCATTCTGATTAGCTGAAAGTTCCAGCTGGGTTCTAATAACTTGAGTTTTACCTTGACAAAGAAGTAGCATTAATGTCTCCGTCCTGTTTACACGGTCATCATAACTCTTGAGACTCAGACCATTCTATCACAAGCAGAGCATCACCTCAATTGAAATCTTACCTAAATCCCATTTGCTACTCAGGGGTAGGAGTTCTTTTTAAGTAGTATCCTCTGTGGTCTACATTTTATTTTTTTTTAAAGATTTTATTTATTTATTTGAGAGAGAGAATGAGATAGAGAGCACGAGAGGGGAGAGGGTCAGAGGGAGAAGCAGACTCCCCGCTGAGCAGGGAGCCCGATGTGGGACTCGATCCCGGGACTCCAGGATCATGACCTGAGCCGAAGGCAGTCGCTTAACCAACTGAGCCACCCAGGCGCCCTGTGGTCTACATTTTAACTTCACGTGTTAATTGTCCAGAGGGAAGGGAACAGATGAGTGTCTCCTGAACTTGTAACCTTAAAACACATATTTTAAGTCTGATCAAGTTGTTATTATCTTTCCTCATGTTAGAGTCTTCTACTTTGCCATCTCTTTCATATAAAAATGACCACTTTGTTTTGGCCCTTCATATTTTTTATTCAATTTAAAATGTATCTGGAAATTTTTACTCTTTACTCGAAGTATCTGTTTTTCTTAGAATTAACTTTTTTTTTTTTTTTTTTTTTTTTTTTACTGTAAGAACTTTGGGATGTAGTATATACCCAAGCAATTGTGTAAACAACATTGTCAAGGATGCTTTCTGACTGCACACCCTAGAAACTCCCAGCTACTAGGGTAGGCAACGTTGTGGTGATTATCTTAGCAAGAGCTATGTTCTCATTGTATCAATAAACAAAGTCCCAGAGGGGCAGCAACAAAACAAACCTCTACAGTTTTTGAAAAAATAGTTCAGCTTTAAAAATGTGCAGGCTGGATGATGGAGATAAGGGTCTCCATCCTAGATGATGACATAGTGAGTAGAAGCAGTTACAACCCAGGCATTTTATACTTCTAGCCAAAAAGTCTTTAATAACAAGATGTTTCTTCTTCTAAGACTTTATTACAACCTCTGCTCTCCTAACCTTTTGCTAGCTACGGCAAAGTTGTTAGAACATATCTCTTGACATAAATAGGGTTTTCACATTTGTTGTCAAATATTAGTGTTTTAAAATCATGAACTTCACACAATCTCTTTGTGTTCCAGCAAGAAAAATGATCAGCATGGGCATTTGCTTCATTTAGCGATGGGGCGTAGTTGCAAGAATCGGAGCTTTCTACTTATTTGGTCATCATCATCTTTTTTTTGTTGTTGTTTCATTTCTTTTGATACTACATCTATTTCTTATCTCTTCATTTTGCAGTAATAGAAGAAGCCTTAACAGTTGCAAGATTATGTATTTATATCAGGGTTCAGACTGTGAATTCATTCTTTTCTAGGGAAGCAGAAAGATCGTGTAAAAATGGTGACCACATGTTGACAGAATGCATGATTTAACAAAACCAAAGGCAATCATTTCAAAGAAAAATGTTTTATTTTCTGCCAGCAGAGTATAATGGAGAGAAATTGGCTGGTATTATTTTAAAAAATTGCCCAAATCACTGTAGTTAGTGTAAAATTGTCTCTGGAACTATTTCCTGTAAGTTAACCAGACATATGATTGTATCCTTTCTATTTTGAATACTGAAGCTCACATTTCAACTGTCTTGTATGGAGCCTATCAGGTATAATAGCTCTTTGTAAAGGTGCTTCTTTCTTTCTCTTAGTCTATCCCATCTAAGCTTGCACCTTCATTCACCCCAAATGCAGAATACTTAAGGTTTGGGACTTTCGCAGACTTTGAGCTAAATATTATTCACTGAAAAATCAAGACCATAAGCTACTCAAAACGTGCTTCTCCAGCCTGCAAAAGTTGAAGTGAAATTAATGTAAACATTGTTTATCATGTTAAAAATTCTCTACACATGTCAGTTGAAAGGAGATTTAATTTTTATTTAACATGTGGTTCATAGGGCTTGCTGGTTTTTTCGTAGTACTTAAAGTAATTTCAGACATGACACACTGGGACCTGCTTATGTTGTTTGGAGGTACAGTAAGTATTAATAACAACAAATCAGATTTATGTGTCAATGAAAGAATAATGCAGTGTGATGTGATTCCAGTAGTCACATACCTCTGAGCGAGTCAAAAAGGCATGAGCCGCACGGTGGAATGCTGGTTCTGGTATTGCCACTTTGACCAAGGTTGTTTTTGTTGGCTTAGGTAGGTGTTGGAGGTGGTATGTGGTTGCTTTCAGGTCAGTTGCAGATCAAACCAGCCCATGAAATGTAAACCTGTTTTGGAAGAATTGTGGAGTCAGCCATGGAAACAGGTTGAAAAACAGTATAAATATTACCCACTTTTTATAATACTTGCCCAATTAACTGCCCTCACCTTGGAGACAGATAGGAGTATTGTATTTGTGTCTCTGCAATGCCAGAAATACCGGTGCTCACAAAATATAGATTATTGATTGATTTGGATTTAGCCTGATGCTAGACAGCAACCAACAGGTGTTGTCTGATTGCTTGATCCAGATGGTTGACATTCTGTAGGGATGTTCCAGGGCATTATACTATGCATAGAGGGTAAACAGGCATACTTTACAAATGTTAAGTTTTTCCATCATTGGAACCTCTCCCACCTACCAGTGGAAAAGGGGTTTAGTTTATGTTTAAAACAGAGGTATGACTCTTACATTAACCCCATGCTTCTCTACTTAGCTGATATTCATTATTGCCCATTACTCAAGGGTAACTGTTTTTATTCTCTGCTTTGTAAGTTCTGAGGAGACCCAGATTTTCTTTTGGCAAAGTGGAGATAAGACTATTTCACTGTTATTAATTAGGAATTTTAGTTAGGACAGTTTTCATGTATCATCTACGAATTTAAGAACCATGCAATTTCACTGAATCCTATGTGAAAGTAAGGTTGCATATTTCCTTATTGAAAGCTCTGTGATTGTACTGGATACTAACAGCTGATCAGTGGGAGAGGGAGGAAGGTGGGGGAGGACACACACCTCTTGAAAACTGTAGGGAAGCTGGGCAATCACTTCAATGCACTTTAGACATATCCCCTAGTAGTTCATGAATGTTATGTGACAAACACACAAGAGAAAATAGGATCTTGAAGGGGAAGGATGTACTGGAGAACAATCTCTTTGTTTTTCTAGTGACAAAACACAGAGCCAGAGAAATTTTAAATGTCTTGTCTAAAGTCATATAGTCAACAGTGGCAGAGGTTGGCCCAGCACCCAGGTCTCACTACTTATAGATCAGTTTTTGATCGTAACGAATACCCTCATTTTCTCATATTTTTCCTTATATTGAATAGCTTCCTCACGTGGACCACCTGTACGTACCCAATTAACTCTACTTATTTTCCAGATGATCTGTCTTTCAATTGCTTTAGTCTAGACCAGCTTACAAGTCACTTTTATAAACATACTGGTTCCATCCAGGACCTCCCATGGTCAGCATGAACTAACTACTACTAGGATCGACCTGTCTTGGATGGCTCAGTTAGCCTCCTTCTGCCTAGGAGTGCAAGTTATTCTGAGCACAGAGAGGAAGGAAACAACTTCTCAGCCGGAACTCCCTCTTTCTTGGGAATAGTAGGATTTCCTTGGCACAGACATTTCCATATGACCTTCACCCCACTTAAGGATCTGTTAAGCTGATGCTTTGAAAGTGCATAGATGGGTGGATCTTCAGAAGATACAAGCCCCTCACCCAAGTTTATGATGTCTAAATGAGGACACCTAATACCTGTTGAGCTCACGTGAAAATGGAGTGCATTACATGGAGTAAAGAGGGATTCTTTTCCTTACTCCTGCTTTTTATACACAAATTGTCCAGGAGTTTATGCAAGTTTGTTTGTATAAAAGTTTGTTTGCTATAAAAGACCTAAAGCTGGTTTTATGTGTGAAGATCTAAATCTACATTTAGCACATAGTAGCATGTAAATGAATACTTACAGAAGTCTTGATGAAATGAGTCAAATTTGCTCTCATTTTCTGCTTGCCATCTCTCTCACAATTTGTATAGAATTTTGTAAAATCAGGAGTGGTTCTTGTGAGCTTGAAGGGTTTGGGGTTATTTTCTCTGTAGGCTTTGGCTTAATGTTTCTTTTTTACCCCTCCCATGTCATCATGGTCGAAATACAGGTATTGATAACCATGCATCATGACTGATTAAAAAAAAAAAAAAGTTCCAAAAAGGCTTCTAAATGAAAGCTGTAATTTTGTATTGGATTTCTAGTGACATGAGCAAATCACTTGCTCTTTTCCCTTATGGATTTTATAATGTCATCAGAGTCTATCAATAAAATTATAGCCTACAGTCAAGCATACACCATTCCTTACTGTATTGCCTATACAAGGGGCGGGAAGGGGGTCGTGCACGAGTTGTATCATGTCTGCCCTTGGATGCACATCAGCCGACTGTGTGTGTATGTGTGTGTGTGCTTTTTCAGTGGAGATCTGTACAATCGGTCCTGGAAAAGCAGTGCCTGACTTTTACATAGGAGTGTTCTCTTTCTTCCACATGCTGTGAGTGAAATTGACGAGAATGTGCCATTCTGATCAGTTTCATAAAGCAGCAGACTCTACATATAGACATGATGGCCGTCCCTTCCACCTGAGCTGTCAGCCTTTACCCCAGAGGGAAAAGGACACTGCCAGAGACTAGGAGCAGATAGCCAGAAGGAAGTGAGATGGCCACAGCTGCCCCAGTAAGCAAAGCAGATGCACAAATGCATAAACACACTTTTTAAATAAATAAGGCAAAGAAACCCCAGAAAACGCAAAAACCCATACCCAGAAGCAGAGGATATTCAGCTATAGGAAAACAGTGGTTCCAGAAGTTTGTTGAATTTCAGAAGGCCTCTCTAGATGGCTGTCTTACTCATTCTGAAATTTATAAGGATTTAATATCTCACCTTAATTTGTAGGCACCCTGCCAGGTTAAATCCTTTTTTCTGTGATCTCTTATATGTTCTCTTTGGAGCACTGACTCTGTTCACTGTTTCTGTATTTCTGATTACACATAAACACATAGACCTAGCCAAGGGATACAATAATTATGTGAGGATCTAGGATTTCCCCTTAGAAATGCTTCCCTTATTCCTTATTGTTATGTCTACCTGACTTGTGGGAAGGATTTATGGTGATTTGGTATTCTGAATAAGACTGTCTGTGTTTAACAAAGGATGCTAGACAGGCTCTTGACTTCTCTTTCTCCTTTGTGACTCAGTTTGGTGGTCACTATAGCACCCTCTCCAGAGTGTGGAAAGGGGATGAGACTGTTGTTTGAGATTTAAATAGTTTTCACAGGGAAGAATTTATTAGTATCGAGGTTTGGTGGGGAGGGGGTAATATCTGTGTTTCTTCCCTCTTTGCCTTCCATGTTCACGGTAATACCATTCCAACGACTGATTTGCTGGGTAGATTTTATTTCAGTAGCATTACTACTGGATGAATTGTATACTAATTTTAATCATGACTTTTAAGGACATTTAGATCATCAACATAACCACCTTTCAGCAAATACCTATTGAGGACACACATAGCAGGACACTGCCTTAACAACAGCTTAATAACAACAAAGTCTTACTTAGCATGTACTTTGAAGAAATCGTTAACATAATTACTAATTTTTCAGGGACTGCACACTAATGACTCATTGTGAAAGGGGCCCTTTTAATTTTTATAAAAGAGGTTTTGCACATGATGCTACCATGGTGAACTGATTGAACTTTTAGTTATTAAATGTTTGAAACTGTAGCTTATGTGTTGTAAATGGACCTATGCTCACATATACCTTATCAGTATTTTTAGTTTTCTGAGCTGCTTTTAATGATAGGTTAAACCCTATGGAATAGTCTATCTAATGCCACCTAATTTTTCCTGATTATTCTTAGGAAATTTATAAACCAGAGTAAAGAAATTTGATCACTCAGATTCACTTTAATAATTAGTTTCTTCCAAATTTAACTTTCCTCACTTCCATTCAGTTTATGCCTCTTTTTGATGTCTTCAGTGTCACCTGACTGCTACGCAGCTTCATATCCTACATCTTATGTCCCCGGTAATTAAGTCCTACTCTCAGGAAAGGTTATTTATGCCATTAAACCACAGATTGCTAACTGCCACAGGCCAAATGAGGCCCAGAGGAGCATGCCTAGAGTTCCATTTTTTAAATGAGATGCTAATATTTTCACAAAAGGGAAGGTTTTACATTAAAAAAAAAAAAAAAACAAAAAAACAACAACCTAGATTTCCAACTTCTGTTAAAAAGGAAGACCTGGCAACTTTGGGTCCATATTCCCATCTAGTAACAATGTCTTTCCTTTGTTTGTGTGTTTGTTTTTCCCCCCGAATAATGAATGCCCCCTGATGGCTGGGTAAGTGCTCTCCAGTTTGCCGTAGTCCCCACTGCTCCCTGTTATCTATTCAACGATGAGGTCCAGTTGCCATTGTCAGGTTTGCATTGCTCTCTTATACTTAGTCCTCTCTATTCACTTGTATAATTTTGTCCTGCTGGTACTTAAGTTTGTGACTCCTAATATAAATGTATTTATACTAGATTCACAGTTCATAAAACAACAAAAAAAAACCCTCCTCTTCCTGGATATGTGAATTTGATTAGATAAGATATGACTAAGTCAAATGAGGGAAATTATATAGAAGAAAATGAGGCAAAAATGAGGGGAAAGAAAACAATTTGAAGAATAATCGTGGCACCTTTAATAATTGAGCTAAAAATGCTCAAATACCACCTCTAAGAATTTGGGAGGTGATGAGTAATTTAAGAAGTCATAGCTAGAGGCAGCCACGTAGATAATTTAACCCCCAAACAACAGTGGTGTGTTTATGTGAGTGTGTGTGTGTGTGTGTGTGTGTGTGTGTGTGTGTGTCCGTGCATGCACATGTATGTATCTGAAAAGCGAGTCAGGTCCGAAACAGTGAGGACATGACAAAGTTGCCCCATCGCTCATTGATCTCCACACTATCTTTGTAACTGTGCTGCTGGGAAACACTGCTGTTTTCAGAAGTGAAACTGAAGACTAAGTGATCTTTTGTTGGCTAATAACTCAAAAGGAGACCTTGAGGGAAAACGCTTTAAGATGAATATCTCAGCCCAAACAAAACAAAATGAAATACAGAGAGAAGATAGAAGGTAAATTTAAGAACGGGCTCCTGTAAAAGTGCTGGTAGGTGAGTAAAAAGCAGCAGAGTATCCATTTTGGTCAAAGACTAAATTAGGTTGAAAGGTCAGGGAGGGAGTGCTCAACCATGTGTTACACATTTAGTGTGTTTTAATTTTTGGTGGCTTCTAGATTCAGATACTAAGGTTATTTATGGAGGCTTTCCGTAAGGGGCCAATTGAGAAAATCTCTGGCTTTCATTGCCCCCATTTCAGTTAACAAGGCTCTTTTGTATCAGCTTACAAGCCCTCCCCCCCAACCCCTGCTTTCCTGCATCTGAGAATTTGCTATCAACAGTTTGGATTCGTTACTATTAAAATTGTGGTAATGATTTGTTTAAAATCAGGAAATTCAGTGCTGACTTTCAATCAATGAGATAAGTGGGTCTTTTTAGTTTCGTATACACATATCATGGTAGAACCTTTGGTTTTTCCATGAGCAGCAGCCTGCAAACTCACGAAGAAAATGTGCCTAATTACTTTATTCTTATTTTACGTATTTTAAACCTTTCCTACATTGATATGTTACCTATCTTTATCATTCTGTTATGTGACTAGATTTGGCTCAGAATAACTGACTTATAGTTCCTCAAAGTCAGATTTCTAAGAGAGGACTAAATGTTTATCAAGTTGTCTCAAAAGAATGTAGGATCCATGGAGGACTTGGTTTCTGATTGAGTAATGGAAGCCTGGAAATAGGCATTTCCTATGTTGTCCCACTTCATAAAGCCCCTTAGTGACGTATCACGACTCCTCAAATTACAGGTGATCCCTGGCACATAATAACATCTTGACTCCTGCATGTATGTACTCCAATACCAAGGAGCCACCTACCACCACGGACCAAAGCCCATTAGAAGTATGAGGTAGAGCAGTCAATGGAAAAACAATGAATAACCCTGGTTATAATAGCTTGGTCAGTGTTACAGAGCTTGGAGATCTCAAAATACCCATCGGGGCAGCTTCTTATTCTAGACTTGAGTTAGGATCTGAGAATGTGCTTCAGGAAGGGTATTCTGTGCAATATTTTGTGTGTTTGTTTTTTCCTGGGTGAGAATCGAAGGTTGTGGGGCACCTGGGTGGCTCAGATGGTTGGGCGGCTGCCCTTGGCTCAGGTCATGATCTCCAGGTCCTAGGATCAAGCCCCGCATCAGGCTCCAAGCTGGCTCAGTGGGGAACCTGCTTCTCCCTTTCCCTCTGCCTCTCCCCCTGGCTTGTGTGCTCTGTCTCTCTCTCAAATGAATAAATAAAATCTTTAAAAAAAAAAAAATTGAAGGTTGCCATCACCGAAAAAGCCTGTCACTACATGGTAGCTCACTGCATCTCCAGCCAAGCAGTTGGCATAGTGTATAGTGAGTAAAGCACTGCTTTTGGGGTGAGAGGAGCCTGGGATGCGTGGCTAATGGATTCAGTCTTTTGGTTGGAGACAAGTGAGGGATAACTTAGGAAGGAATGGAGACCTCGCCCAGCTTTGCCAATTGCAGCCAAGCATTTTCTTTTAGAGGGATGACCAAGCTGAGCATTTTCTCCAAATATTTAGGCCCTTCTGTTGCAAGAAGTGGTGACAGGCTGGCATTCGATAGCATTATGAGGTAAAACTTAATTAAATGAAAAAATGCCTTTGAGCATCAGGGCACCTCTGGGGCTCAACTTGGACTCCATAAAATAAGTTATTTTTTAAAAGTAATTTTTATATAAAAAATACATGCTTATTAAAGACACTTCAAAAATTAGAGTTCTCTCCATCTCCTCCACAAGGAATTTCTATGATGTAGAGGTAACCAATCTTAATATTTTTGTTTATGGGAATTAATCTAGATTTGGATATATTTTATCTGTATATCCAGCTGTATAGATATATAGCTACAGTTGTTTGATCCCACTATACTTGCTGCTGTATAAACTGCCTTTTATCGCTTAATATGTTGTAAAGAAAAATTTTCCAAGCCATTGAGGATTTTTTTCAACGATGTTCAAGATTTTGAATATTCCATAATAGGATTCTGAAGTTTATCAAAGAGGCAGTGAATATTCTTTTCGCAATATATTCACATCTTCAGCTTTGGTTAAAAAAAAAAAGAGACAAATTTCTAATCCTTTGGATATGTATTTGCCAAAGTGTTCTCTAGAAATTGTGATAATTTACATCCCTGGCAGCCATATGCTGTGCTTTGGGGAATCTTGATGAAAGATTAAATAAAAATGTGTCTTAGATAGGTAGGGAATAGGGTATATAGTCTCTTTAAGACCTGTTTTCTCCGTTGCAATGTTTAAAGAAAGGGTGACCGTTTTACTTATTTCTATTTCACAAAGGAATGCAGGCAGTTGTAGTATAATGGTCTGTTCGTTGATGTCAAGTAAAAGCATGTGCTGTTTGCAGTGTTCACATGACCATAACTTTCATTTTTCATGCTTAAAGATCTTCGAACTTGTCAAAGCATGCTTTCTCCTTTCCAAGTTTCTCCTATCAAGATTGAAAGTTTTCAAAAGCTGTCTTCCACTTAGTTGTGCTTTCAAAAGTGTTTGAAATCACACTTAAAGAAAATTAAAGGAAAAAGTGAATTTTCCCTCTAGAAAAGGTCATTTGAATTTGAATTCCAAAGCAATTTAGTTTGGGACTTACAGCAATTAACAGCAAATATATCTACTTCAAATTGCAATGTTTCTAAGTCTGAAAAACAGGGTTTTGTTGGACATTTCATAAAGAAATTAATGTTTTCATAACACTTAGGGGATTTATATGGGTGATTATAAATTAAGGAAAGCTTGGTCAGTGACTTAATTGTCCTATAAATATGTTCAGGAAACGGGGTATCTTGAGGACTTTATTCCTGTAGAGGCAGTGCACTGCGGGGCTGAGAGGGCCTTACGTGAGTCATCTTGCCAAGGTTCAAATTCCCACTTGCAACCCTTACTGGCTCTGGCCAAGTGACATTCCCTCTCTGTGCTTTGATCTTCTTATTTGTGAGATGGAGGCAGTAATACTTCTGGGGTGACCAGCTGTCCTGGTTTGCCTAGGGTTGTCCTGCTTTAGCACCAGAAGTCCAAGATCTGGGGGAAGCTGTCCCTGAGACAAGAAATCTCCTAGTTTTAGGTACATCTGGGTGGCTCAGTCAGTGAAATGTCCAACTCTTGATTTCAGCTCAGTTCATGACATCAGGGTCCTTGGATGGAGCCCCACATGGCATCAGGCTCTGTGCTCAGTGGGGAGTCGGCTTCTTTCCTCCCTCCCCCTCTGTTTCTCCTCCCCCTCCCCCCACCTTGCCCTTGAACTCTAAAATAAAGGATGTGGCAAGTTTGAGGGAAAGTACAAAACCCATGCAGGGGCCCCCAAAAGAGGGGCTGAAAGCAAAACACTGTTTTTTTAGCATCCACTGTGTCCAGAGATGGTCTTCCGTAGTTTCTATTAACCCTTTTTCCCTTTATGGCTGATATTGGCAACCATGAATTAAATGAGATGATACTTAAAACCTTTAGATTGTGGCCAAAATAGAGTAAGCATTCAAACATGTCCACTTTTAATATTACATTTAGGTTCATGCTATTCTTTGGTGGTACTGAATAATCTTAAAAAAACAGAAACATCACGTGTACTTTCCTGCTATTGATACTATGGAAATCGGTACTGCAGCTCCTTGGAGTGGTAGCAGTTCCAGCAATTGGTCTTTGCATGGTCAGTAAAATGTCCTGCTGTCCCTGGGTTCCCTCCATTCCCTCTTTTTGCCTTCCAGCAGAGACGCTCTGACCCTTTCAAATATTTAGCAGGAGACTTTCCTCTCAATGTGTGCTCACGACTCCTGTTACTGTTAATGGAAGTTACACATGTGTGCTCACCAGGATGAGAAAGCCTTTATCCCATGTCGGGCAAAGACCCGTGATCCTGAATCTCTTTCTAAACTTCAGACCTGAAGAGAACAGTGCAGGGAATTGCTGTTTTCTCACTATATTAGCTTCTTCAATTTCCTTTTAATTGGAGCCTGCAATCCAGAATCTTGTAACTTCAGGAGGATGAACAATACAAATTAAGATCTGGATGCTTTCCAGGAAGGGCTCAGCTCAAAGAACACTTTTTTTTTTTTTCTTTTAACACAGTTGTGGCTATTCACAAATCGCATGCAGTTGCCTAATGAGTCCATATTTGCTTCTGAGGTTTCGCATTTGCAAACTACACTGCTGAGAAAGTAAGTGAAGTGTTCACCCACCTCTGGTGTGAGCTGACTGATTTAATGTACAGGACAGATAAATACTAGAATAGTCAAAATTCTAAACTGGTAGCATGGAGGCTTCAAATACAATATCTTACCCTTGTTCGGGACATTCATTTCTCCCTAAGAATTCTTTTTAATGTATAAGACTTCAATTTATGTTTAAGAACTAGTAAACTATAGCAGTTTGACAGCCATTCACACTTAATTCTGTGCATTAAACCAACAGCATTCTTTTCCACAAACATCCATTGTTAGGACAATGCTCTCAGACAGAATTTATGAGAAATGGAATTATGTTACCAAGGAGATAGCATTTACTATAATGAAGAGTAGATCCTAGAAAATGGCCCCTTTTACAGCAGCTCAGAGCAGAGCCACAAAAGCAATTGATTGGTCTTGGCATTTAGTCTTATATCAGCTGTGTCATCCATAGCTTCAGGAGTGAGAACACTAATCTAAAGTGACATTTCTGTTCTGGCGGGCTTTTCTGCCCTGATGAAAGCAATTACTTCATTCCTAAATGATAATTTGCAGGAGTTTCAACCACTTTAATTGATAATTTTTTTTTGTTCTGAGTTCAATTGTGAAGTGATTAGCTGATTTGGTAAATAGAAATTTAAGGTGTGAAATATACAAGTTGCTCCAAGGTGAAGTGCTCTTTATTGGGTGGAGAGAAATTACTTGATAAAGCCACAGTTTTTCCATTATTATGGAACTGCCAGTTGTACAGCTTAAAGTTCTGGGGGAAAATGAAGAACAAAACACTTTGATTCATGAGGTTTTTGGCAGACACCAAAGCATACAATGAATAGTTTGGTCTTGCTGTGGTTCATTCAAGGATTATTTGAATCAAGGTGAACATTGGTTGAAAAGGATTGTGCAGACCTCTCAGCTTTCTTTATTACTATTCTAATGACTCATTCTGGAATTAAATCCTCTTATTTAAAGTGTTAAGAATAAAAACGCTCATTGGCTAAAACCAATTAATTTAATTATTAAGTTCAAACATACACAAGGCATTTTCTGAAGATGAGGGAAGGCACTCAGTTGAATGGCTCTAATTACTCTTTTGATCTATTTTACTACAAGTCAAAAATGGGCCATGATTATTCAATCAGAATATATCTTAGTTAAAAATTTTAAGGATGCATCTTAATTTTGATACTTTATCAAATGTTAGCAGTTGCAGATGTTTTTGACACTTTTTTAAAAGCAATCAATTTCATGATATTTTCTCCCATGGGGAAAAATAATGGTCATTTCACATGTTAAATGAGAAAAATAAAGCAAGAATGAAGGTCAAACTGATTTAGCACATCAAACAGTCTTTGTCAGCCAAGCTTAATATATCCTGAGTTTGTGGAACAAATGAAATTTTGCTGCTATGTTACACTTTGCTTCCAAACAACCATTACAACTGGTTTTATATATTGTGTGAGCATCAGACCATCAAACAGTGCATCTTTACTGACGTGTTGCTGCAGTGATGATCTACAGCAGCAATCTGCCATTTATATAAGGGCAAAATGTGCATCTATATTTAGTTGTGAAATTGGCCTATTATACTCTTGATGTTTACAGAGGCTAACATAAATTAATGATGACAGCTATGAGCAGTGCATTAGTTAAGCAGCAGAGTTCTTACCTTGAACTTGAAGGTTCCAGTTTTAACTTCCGGCATATACTATGCTCTTTCCTTCACACGTTAAAGGAAGTTTCTGAAATTATTACCTTTTCTTGGAGAGCATTAAGAGAGTCCAATTTGTGAGCTATGTAGTGTATAATCCTACCAGATAATAGCTGTTTATGCATTTCTCAATTATATTGCCTTGTGAGAAAGCCGATATTTACAATCATGAGGAGAAATACTCTTGAAAGATTTTTTTTTTTCTTTGCAGTAGGTTGATTTGATTGACTTTGAACTCTGTGATGCTAATGTGTATTGGGCCGTTTTATTGAAAGTAATGAAAGAAGGGCAAGCAGTGCTTATAGGATCTTTACTTTTTCCCTGGGAATCCTCCTCATTCTGCTCATGTCAGGGCAGGAGTTAGGTACTGGAGTAACTATAGATTTCACCGTTAACTATGACCAGAGATCTGACAAGTATGCAGGTGTTCAAAGGTTCATGAGTTAAAATGCTGAAACCTTTGATGAATTTTTGATGGCTGCATTTTTAATACAGGTCGACCTTCTTCCTTTGAGGCCGCATGCCAGATTAATTGATAAATAGTAGAAGTCTGTAGTGCTGGGTTCTCCTAAGCAAAACAAGTAGGAAAATCCATAAAAACCTGCCTTTCTGCCTCCTTAGAAGTACTTTAAAAAGGCAAAATTTAAAGTGGTTCTGACTCTACCTTTTCTTTCTCCTACAGTTGGAGGACCAGAATCTGCCATGGTCTTTAATAGAGATGGGTTATTGTATTCTAAAAGTTTACATGAAGGTGTTAAAACTGAGGCTGAGAGAGAGGACTTTCATGTAGACATAGTGTGAATCTATTGATAATGTCCTTATCAGGAGCAGGTCCACAAATACAATTATAAATTATATGAAAAGAACTGATACAAATCTGGCTATGAAGAAGTCATCGGAGAGGAAGAAATGTTTAAGTTGACTTCCTTTTGTTGTTCCTCTGTGACAATTATTTTGTTCCTTGTTAGCCTCTGTAGATCTCCAGCTATATTATTTCCATCATCATCATAACTATTTCTGTGAAATAGGAAATCAAAGTAATCAATTTTGCAAAGCTAAATTTGATAAGCCACAAAGGATAACTTACCTCTTTTAATTTAATGAGTCATCAAGTGCGAAGTTATCTGTTTCTTGCCACCATGAACAAGTGGCCCCATAAATAATTGACATCTTTATCCAGATCTGCGGCAGCTTCAGAGAGATGGAAAATACTGAGTCAATTTCATAATACTGACTTTGTGATAGTGACAGTGCCTGTTCTTTAACTTTTTACTCCCCCCCCCCCCCCACCGCCCCGTTATCTTTTGCTTGTTTCTGTCTCAAGTAGAAGTTCGTTATTTGGCCTTGCCCCACCCCTGCCAAGCTAATGCAACAAATGCTGCTAGCACTTCCCCATTTCCCCACTTAGCAGGCAGTATGGGTGAGCTCTCCATGGTTCTGGATTTGGGTTTTTTTTTGTCTGACATCAAGGAGAATTTCTATTTTTGGGAGGTTTTGAAAGATCACCTTTCTGCCAGGAGTACTCATAAGATCATTAGGACCAGTAATTATCGTTGCAGTTTTGAAGTTTTTCATAGAAGTTTTCACAATTCTCTTGAACAATTCATTCCCGTAGCAAGTGTTTGGATATTCTTTTTTTAATATATATATATAAACACAATTGCTTGCCTTGCAATTGAATGAGATTTTTTTCTACTTTAGTGAACTAAAAAAATGGTCACTTATTACTCCTAGTAAGAAAACCATTGATTTATGAACCTTTAATCACTCATTAATGGAATAGGTTTTATTTGGAAACTCATTAAATACAGCTGTGGTACACAACAGACTTTAGGCATAAGGAAGACTATACTGAAAAATGAATATCTTTGTAATAAAGGAGTTTTATTTTGCTTTAAGTATGCAATGTGATCTATCAGAACCAGTGACTAGAAATCATACTGGTGAAAGAGTGTGTACATTTTAAATGAGTATTGTGGACCTTAAACCATAGAACAATCAGTGTGAAGCAAGTTTAGGTTTTCATTTAATATATAGTATTATTATGTGTCAGGCGCCATTTTAAATATTTTATAAAAATTAACTCATTTAATTTTTTTTAAAATTTTTTTTTGTTATGTTAATCACCATATATTACATCATTAGTTTTTGGTGCAGTGTTCCATGATTCATTGTTTGTTCATAACACCCAGTGCTCCATGCAGAACGTGCCCTCCTCAATACCCATCACCAGGCTAACCCATCCCCCTACCCCCCTCCCCTCTAGAACCCTCAGTTTGTTTTTCAGAGTCCATCATCTCTCATGGTTCGTCTCCCCCTCTGACATACTCCCCTTTTCTTCCTCTCCTGTTATCTTCTTCTTTTTCTTTTTTCTTAAAATATGTTGCGTTATGTGTTTCAGAAGTACAGAACTGTGATTCAACAGTCTTGCACAATTCACAGCGCTCACCGTAGCACATACCCTCCCCAATGTCTATCACCCAGCCACCCCATCCCTCCCACCCCCAACCACTCCAGTAACACTCAGTTTCTTTCCTGAGATTAAGAATTCCTCATATCAGTGAGGTCATGTGATACATGTCTTTCTCTGATTGACTTATTTCACTCAGCATAACACCCTCCAGTTCCATCCACATCGTTGCAAATGGCAAGATCTCATTCCTTTTGATGGCTGCATAATATTCCATTGTGTATATATACCACATCTTGTTTATCCATTCATCTGTCGATGGGCATCTTGGCTCTTTCCACAGTTTGGCTATGGTGGACATTGCTGCTATAAACATTGGGGTACACGTACCCCTTCGGGTCCCTACAGTTGTATCTTTGTGGTAAATACCCAGTAGTGCAATTGCTGGATCGAACGGTAGCTCTAATTTCAACTGTTTGAGGAACCTCCATACTGTTTTCCAGAGGGGTTGCACCAGCTTGCATTCCCACCAACAGTGTAGGAGGGTTCCCCTTTCTCCACATCCCCGCCAACATCTGTCGTTCCCTGACTTGTTAATTTTAGCCAATCTGACGGGTGTGAGGTGGTATCTCATTGAGGTTTTGATTTGGATTTCCCTGATGCCGAGCGATGTTGAGCACTTTTTCATGTGCCTGTTGGCCATTTGGATGTCTTCTTTGGAGAAATGTCAGTTCATGTCTTCTGCCCATTTCTTGATTGGATTATTTGTTCTTTGGGTGTTGAGTTTGATAAGTTCTTTATAGATTTTGGATACTAGCCCTTTATCTGATATGTCATTTGCAAATATTTTCTCCCATTCTGTCGGTTGTCTTTTGGTTTTGTGGACTGTTTCTTTTGCTGTGCAAAAGCTTTTTATCTTGATGAAATCCCAATAGTTCATTTTTGCCCTGGCTTCCCGTGCCTTTGGCGATGTTTCTAGGAAGAAGTTGCTGCGGCTAAGGTCGAAAAGGTTGCTACCTGTGTTCTCCTTTAGGATTTTGATGGACTCCTGTCTCACGTTTAGGTCTTTCAACCATTTGGAGTCTATTTTTGTGTGTGGTGTAAGGAAATGGTCCAGTTTCATTCTTCTGCATGTGGCTGTCCAATTTTCCCAACACCATTTGTTGAAGAGACTGTCTCTTTTCCATTGGACATTCTTTCCTGCTTTGTCAAAGATAAGTTGACCATAGAGTTGAGGGTCCATTTCTGGGCTCTCGATTCTGTTCCATTGATCTTTGTGTCTGTTTTTGTGCCAGTACCATACTGTCTTGATGATGACAGCTTTGTAATAGAGCTGGAAGTCCGGAATTGTGATGCCGCCAGCTTTGCTTTTCTTTTTCAGTATTCCTCTGGCTATTCTGGGTCTCTTCTGGTTCCATACAAATTTTAGGATTATTTGTTCCATTTCTTTGAAAAAAGTGGATGGTATTTTGATGGGGATTGCATTGAATGTGTAGATTGCTCTAGGTAGCATTGACATCTTCACAATGTTGATTCTCCCAATCCATGAGCATGGAACGTTTTTCCATTTCTTTGTGTCTTCTTCAATTTCTTTCATGAGTATTTTATAGTTTTCTGAGTACAGATCCTTTGCCTCTTTGGTTAGATTTATTCCTAGGTATCTAATGGTTTTGGGTGCAATTGTAAATGGGATCGACTCCTTGATTTGTCTCTCTTCTGTCATGTTGTTGGTGTATAGGAATGCCACTGATTTCTGTGCATTGATTTTATATCCTGCTACTTTACTGAATTCCTGTATGAGTTCTAGCAGTTTTGGGGTGGAGTCTTTTGGGTTTTCCACATACAGTATCATATCATCTTCAAAGAGTGAGAGTTTGACTTCCTCTTTGCCGATTTGGATACCTTTGATTTCTTTTTGTTCTCTAATTGCTGTGGCTAGGACTTTTAATACTATGTTGAATAGCAGTGGTGAGAGTGGACATCCCTGCCGCGTTCCTGACCTTAGGGGAAAAGCTCTCAGCCTTTCCCCATTGAGAATGATATTCGCTGTAGGTTTTTCATAGATGGCTTTTATGATATTGAGGTATGTACCCTCTATCCCTATACTCTGAAGAGTTTTGATCAAGAAAGGATGCTGTACTTTGTCAAATGCTTTTTCTGCATCTATTGAGAGGATCATATGATTCTTGTTCTTTCTTTTGTTAATGTATTGTATCACGTTGATTGATTTGCGGATATTGAACCAGCCTTGCAGCCCAGGGATAAATCCCACTTGGTCATGGTGAATAATCCTTTTAATGTACTGTTGGATCCTATTGGCTAGTATTTTGGTGAGAATTTTTGCATCCATGTTCATCAAGGATATTGGTCTGTAATTCTCTTTTTTGATGGGGTCTTTGTCTGGTTTTGGGATCAAGGTAATGCTGGCCTCATAAAATGAGTTTGGAAGTTTCCCTTCCATTTCTATTTTTTGGAACAGTTTCAGGAGAATAGGTATTAATTCTTCTTGAAATGTCTGATAGAATTCCCCTGGGAAGCCATCTGGCCCTGGGCTTTTGTTTCTTGGGAGATTTTTGATGACTGTTTCAATTTCCTTAGTGGTTATAGGTCTGTTCAGGTTTTCTATTTCTTCCTGGTTCAATTTTGGTAGTTGATACATCTCTAGGAATGCACCCATTTCTTCCAGGTTATCTAATTTGCTGGCATAGAGTTGCTCATAATATGTTCTTATAATTGTTTGTATTTCTTTGGTGTTGGTTGTGATCTCTCCTCTTTCATTCATGATTTTGTTGATTTGGGTCATTTCTCTTTTCTTTTTGATCAATCTGGCCAGGGGTTTATCAATCTTGTTAATTCTTTCAAAGAACCAGCTCCTAGTTTTGTTGATCTGTTCTACTGTTCTTTTGGTTTCTAGTTCATTGATTTCAGCTCTGATCTTTATGATTTCTCTTCTCCTGCTGGGTTTAGGCTTTATTTGCTGTTCTTTCTCCAGCTCCTTTAGGTGTAGGGTTAGGTTGTGTATTTGAGACCTTTCTTGTTTCTTGAGAAAGGCTTGTATTGCTATATACTTTCCTCTCAGGACTGCCTTTGCTGTATCCCAAAGATTTTGAACAGTTGTGTTTTCATTTTCATTGGTTTCCATGAATTTTTTTAATTCTTCTTTAATTTCTTGGTTGACCCATTCATTCTTTAGTAGGATGCTCTTTAGCCTCCATGTATTTGAGTTCTTTCCGACTTTCCTCTTGTGGTTGAGTTCTAGTTTCAAAGCATTGTGGTCTGAAAATATGCAGGGAATGATCCCAATCTTTTGGTACCGATTGAGACCTGATTTGTGACCTAGGATGTGATCAATTCTGGAGAATGTTCCATGGGCACTAGAGAAGAATGTGTATTCCTTTGCTTTGGGATGGAATGTTCTGAATATGTCTGTGAAGTCCATTTGGTCCAGTGTGTCATTTAAAGTCTTTATTTCCTTGTTGATCTTTTGCTTAGATGATCTGTCCATTTCAGTCAGAGGGGTGTTAAAGTCCCCCACTATTATTGTATTGTTGTCAATGTGTTTCTTTGCTTTTGTTATTAATTGCCTTATATAATTGGCTGCTCCCATGTTCGGGGCATAGATATTTACAATTGTTAGATCTTCTTGTTGGATAGACCCTTTAAGTAGGATATAGTGTCCTTCCTCATCTCTTATTACAGTCTTTGTTTTAAAATCTAGTTTGTCTGATATAAGGATTGCCACCCCAGCTTTCTTTTGGTGTCCATTAGCATGGTAAATGGTTTTCCACCCCCTCACTTTCAATCTGGGGGTGTCTTTGGGTCTAAAATGAGTCTCTTGCAGACAGCATATTGATGGGTCTTGTTTTTGAATCCAATCTGATAGCCTGTGTCTTTTGATTGGGGCATTTAGCCCATTTACATTCAGGGTAACTATTGAAAGGTGTGAATTTAGTGCCATTGTATTACCTGTAAGGTGACTGTTAACTGTCTGTTGTCTGTGTTCGTTTCTGCTCTTTGCTGCTTTTAGGTTCTCTCTTTGCTTAGAGGACCCCTCTCAATATTTCTTGGAGGGCTGGTTTCGTGTTTGCAAATTCCTTTAGTTTTTGTTTGTTCGGGAAGCTTTTTATCTCTCCTTCTATTTTCAATGATAGCCTAGCTGGATATAGTATTCTTGGCTGCATATTTTTCTCGTTTAGTGCTCTGAAGATATCTTGCCAGTCCTTTCTGGCCTGCCAGGTCTCTGTGGATAGGTCTGTTGCCAATCTAATGTTTCTACCATTGTATAACTCATTTAATTTAATTTCAACAAGAACCCTTTGAAGCAGATAGTATTATCATCCCATTTCACAGATGAAAGAAACTGAGGGAGAAAATTAAATAAATTGCTCAAGTCTACATAATCAGTTAAATAATAGAACCAGGATTTAAATACAGGCATTGTGTCTCCACAATCCATGCATTTAACCTCTACCCTCTGCTAATGTGGAAGACATGCTGAGAGAGGCATCAAACAGAACTTAAGTGATAATCATGATTTGAGAGAACACAAAAGGACTTTAATAAATAGGCAATTTGAGGGTTGTCACCAAGTAAAAGATAGGTATTTGATTTTATTTCCCTGGTTTGATTTCTACTGTCACTACATGGGAAATTAAGTTTACTAAAGTGAAGGCCATAAGTGGCAACAGAGAAGGGAGTCTGAGAGGATGAATGAAGAAAGCAAAGAGGTGTTTAAAATTATAGACACTCTACCTAGACTCAGGGGGGAAAAGAAAGATGGTATAACAGAAGCCTGGTCAAATAAAATTACAAAGAATTATGGAGAAAGAGGGGATATGGCCCTAGGATTCAAACAGTTGGGCTTTCCCCCCCCAATACGTTTTATGATTATGATAATAATAGTTATTACTTAGATACTGTTTTCCATATGACAGGCGTTTTTCACTTTAGATGTATTAGCTCAGTTACTCTCAAGAATGTTATGAAGTAGGAACTATAATCATGTCCATTTTCCAGATGAGGAAATCAAGGCCTAAAGAGGTTGAGAGACCTAGAGAAGGTTGCCAAGCTAGTAACTGTATGATGGTATGAATACCCACAATCTGGCTGCAGAACCCACCCTACTAACCCCTGTGGCTTCCAAGAAAGTTTAAGGATGGGTTGACTATATTTTCAACATTCCTAAGTCTTTCCAACTTCTCAAAATTTTTCTTTGTTGTAAAACTCTAAAGTGGACTCTACCACATTTAGAGTTTAAAAACTATGTTAATTTTTAAAATCTAGAATTGTTTTTGAAGTTCACTGTTTCATATTTACCATATACTACTATGGAAATTATCATATGAGCCATTGCAGTGGTCCCAAGAGAGTGGTTTGCCATCCTCATGTTGTAGGATGATGAAATTGAGGCTGAAATTTGTTATGCCTATATCGTACCTATGAAAGACCAAGTGGGTCTTGTAATTCCTTCATCAGGACTCTTTCCACAAAACATATAACTTGCCAAGAAACTTAAAATATATGAGAGGATTAAAAGAATTACATTCAGGGACGCCTGGGTGGCTCAGTTGGTTAAGCGTCTGCCTTTGGCTCAGGTCATGTGGGATTGAGGTCCGCATCGGGCTCCTGGCTCAGCAGGGAGCCTGCTTCTCTGCCTGTCGCTACACCTGCTTGTGTTCTCTCTCTTTCTGACAAATAAATGAATAAAAATCTTTAAAAAGAAGTTGAAATCATTTCAATTAAAGAAAAAAAGAATTACTTTCAGTAAGCACTGTCCCCTAAATCTTCATTACTAGTATTTTTTGATTGCTTATTATCTATGCTTAAAAGTATAACTTCAGTAACATGTAAAATTTGTTGCCAAGTCTTAAGCAGAAACATACATTAATATTATTTTAACCAGGGATGGTTGTTAACGAGAGTTAATTATGGCAACATCAATGACAGAAAGAGTGGGGGAAACAACTTTATAAGTTTTATGAAAGGAAATTCTTAATATTAGATCATTACCCTTTTGGTTGTGAAGAAGCCCTTTGGAGATTCTGAATATCATTTACTATCTTCCCCAAAATATACAGTTTTGCATATGACTTGTAGATTTATTTATAAATAAATAAAAAATACATGTGTGTTTGTGTGTGTCTTTTGAAATTGTTGATTTTGTTGTTTTGTTGGTGGTGGTAATTGGTGAGGATGATAATATTGTCATCAGGGAGATTTAAAATTTTGATTTGCTGAGGATTAAGGAAGAGTCTCTTTTTTCCAGTTATCCAAAGACCAGGTGGAAGAACATCAGAGCAGTGGGAAGTTTGGACCCAGGGAGTAACTTATTGCTAATCTGAGGTTTTATCATTTTTTATGTGGCAGAGATCAGCACCACAACATTTTTAAAAAATATGTTTATTTATTTTAGAGAAAGAGTGTGTGTGCGCAAATGAAGGAAAGCGCAGAGGGGGAGAGAGAATCTCAAGAGGACTCCCTGCTGGGCAGAAGCGGGACCCAGAGTTCCATCTCAAAAGCCTGATGAGATCATGACCTGAGCCAAAACCAAGAGTCAGACACTTAACCAGCTGAGCCACCGAGGCACCCCAGCACTTTACATTTTATTCATGTGCAATCATTCCATTCTTTCTTTGGTATTCTAGAAGTACAGTGATAATTTTTGGTTTAGGACAGAATCTACAAATAAACAGTTTATTTTAAGTTTTAATGTAGTCCTCAATTCAGTTTGAGAATTACTTAGAACTGGGCTCTACTTCACAAAAGCAGGTATAAGATTAATCCATAATCTGTGTCATTGTTATAAGGTCTTTAGCTTAATCTCCTCCATCAGCTTCTGTATAACCTTTGTAATCCTTTGACTATATTTTATTGCTGTTGCCCTCAAAACCAGTTACTGCTTATTATAGACACAGTGCTGTTATTCTGAAAGTCTTCTCAACTGTGGTGTCTATATAATGCTGTGATATGGGAATCAGGGGTAGTATGGAGAAAAACAACAAGAAGGTGGGTCAGGAACACATGAAGTAAGTTCTGCCCGGTAGTTATTTTATTTTTTAATTTTTTAAGGATTTTATTTGAGAGAGAGCGCAAGCACGAGAATGGGGTGAGGGGCAGACAGAGAATCAGGCTCCCCATTGAACATGGAGCCCGACGTGGGGCTTGATCCCAGGACTGAGATCATGACCAGAGCTAAAGGCAGAGGCTTAACCCACTGAGCCACCCAGGCGCCCCATGCCCAGTGGTATTTTAGATAAGTCAAATGTCAGAGTTAGGTTAGGCAAGAGTGTTGTCCGGCAAGGCACAGAGAGGCATTAGTGTCCATGTATTTGCCTTCCTGGAGTGGAAATAGGAAGCCATTTCTCCTCTATCTAGCCCTTGGAGCCCATTGAATTGCTCTGTGTGATCTTGGGCTTTGCTTACCTTCTTCCCCATAGAATTAGTTTTTTTTTTCCCTTAAATTATTGATAAGCCTATGCATTAATAGCAATTTCAGAATAGTGGCCTAATCTACTTCCTTCAGTTGAACAGAGAAATTCCTAGTATGAATATTGGTAATGTTAATTAGATAACAAACGAACCCATTTGAGATTCTTTGAGCAACACGTATAAAGGGAAAGTTACATATAACATCCATGTAAAGCTACCTTCAAAATTGTCCTCCCAAATTCTTACCTCATTGTAAAATGCATCCCTGCTCATTTATTGGCCAAATGACATGTTTTATTAGGCTTGCATTGTTTTTTAAAACTTTAATTAGTTAATCTAAAATTAAAACATAAAATTGGAAATGCCATATAAAAATTCAGATTTTGTTCTCTAGAAAGAGAGACACCGAAAATCTGGCCACAGCATGTGTGCCTTCCTCTAGAATAGCCGTCTGCTGAAACTGTGCATGCTGTCCCTTTGCCTGAGCTGTTGTCCCCCAGGTCCTCTCCGTGGCCATCAGGCCTCTTCACTCATTGACATTCCCTGCCTTAACCCGGGGAGCCCTTGAGTTTATAACCTCTGCTCTAGAGCTCCATCATACTCACTCACTGAACAGCAGCAACAACAAAAATTGTAAGTTTAGCCTACCTTCTGGAGTACTATTTGATTATAAGAACACAAAGAGAGCAAAGCACTGAACTTGAACCACTGCCCTCTACAAGTGGTAGAGAAAACATGTCAAAGGACAGACATAGTTCCTTCGGCACAGCTGACCTAAATGGTGTTAGACAGATTGCCTTTACTATATAAAGGGAGGGATATGAATGGTTCTTATGTTAACCTAGAGCCTGGTTATACTTAAACTTTGTCAGATTTTAAGGTATCTCTCACTTTATTTACATAATTTTCAACAAGCCAGAATTGACTGTTTATAAAATTGCATGAAGGTCAGCCATGATTTTGGGAAATAAGTGGCATTAACATGCCTTTTCCTTGTAAATTAGCGATGTTTCTGCCTGAGGTTAACACTCGAGACATCAAGCGACAAAGGTTTGTCATCTGAGACTGCCATGATGCTGAAAATGATAACATTAACTTGTTCTAGTTCTGAGAAATAGGTTAGCTAATGTAGAATATTTTCCTAATAGAGTGAAACCGGTTGGGATATTGGCTTAGCAAGTATTTGACCAGAGTGTGATGGAATTACTTAAATTATGTAGGTACTCAATAAGATATTCTAAGTATCTGCTGTGAATACAATGTTTCTACCATGAAAAACATCAGGTATGCTGTAATGTCAAATGAAGTGTTATTGTCCATATTCTACTAATAGAGACTGGAGCTACATTGCTGAACTCATTTTGATCTGTTACTCTGGTCTTGCTTCCTTGCTTGTTTCTCTCTTTCTTGTTGTTTTATAATGGGAAGCCAGAAAGCTAGATTCACAGATTTTTAAAATGTCTTCAGAATTCCATAAAATTGATACTTACAAATGATTTTAATAGCACCTTGATACTGTAAATATTGCCCAATTACTTATCATCAGGGTCAGATTTGGGTTTTATTTCTTGTCAGACATAAAACAGAGCAATTCAGAATAGATGGAATTCTGTCAGATGCTCAAATACAACTTCAGTTGTGCCAGACTCTGCCCTCAGCAATGTGAGCAAACTTCAAACGGAAATGCACATGAACAGTTAAAAGAAAATGCTGGATCCCACCTGTTGAATCTTCTGTGAAGTAATATGTCTGTAATGTTGATAAGTTTTTAATAACCCATACAGGGCTTTATCTTTTAACATTAGATTTATCTTAAAGTTTGGCTTTTCTGGGCAATGTATTTTATTCTCCAGTATCTTAGAGAACCTATCCATCTACTAATGTATATTCATTAATAAAGAATTAAAGTTTTATCAACCAATTACCAACACATTTATAAATTTACATTGAAATCTTCATTTTCAATGGGATGTTTTCTTTATCTGACTTAAGGTCGTGATCCTTATGGAGGGCTGGAAGACATAAACACAGTTCACAGAATCAACAAATAAAATGTTGGTGTTTATTTACCTTTGGGGACAAGATGATAACTGAAATACATTTTTTAAAAATGGGTGCTTTTGATGGCTTAAGATTCCGTGGTGATAACAATGAAATGAACAAAATCATTAGCCTGAGAATAGATACATGAAGACTAGCCTCATCTTCTCAATTGCTTCTAGTGATAACATCAAGTTTCACCTGTAAATCTTAGGTCTTAGCAACAAAGAATATATCTCAATTCATGGCCAAATAGAGGAAAAAACCTAATAAGCAAACTCTTTTTCTTCACTGCACATAAGTTTGTGGCATGTTAAATCCAGGGGTAGACTTTGTGGTTTTAGTGGACATTGTCTAGAATTCATTTTACTGTGGTCCTAGAATTTGGAAGAAGATTGTGGTAGATTTTTGTTGGGGAGAAAAGGAAATAAAAATAAAACAATTTCTATCTGATGTAGAAGCACAAATTCTAACAAACACTTTTTCAATCCTTTGATTGCAGTTTACAAGCACTGAGAAAGGAGAAATCCCGAGATGCTGCTCGCTCCCGCCGGGGAAAAGAAAATTTTGAGTTCTATGAATTGGCCAAGTTGTTGCCTCTTCCGGCAGCCATCACTAGCCAGCTTGACAAGGCATCCATCATTCGACTTACCATTAGCTATCTGAAAATGAGGGACTTTGCTAACCAAGGGGACCCTCCGTGGAACTTGCGAATGGAAGGCCCTCCACCTAACACATCAGTAAAAGGTAAGTTTTAAGCCCCTGTTTCTTCTGGAATATGGTGGTCTGTAGGTGTCTCTAAGATGAAATGTTTACCATCATCCTTTCTTCTTTTCCTGCATATCAAATCCTTTAAAGGGATACAAATGTGGAAATCTGAACTCTGCATGAGAAAGACACCATGTGAAGGTGAAATAAACCTCTTCTATTTATTTTTTATTTTCCAAAAGTCTGTCAGCCTAAATATTCTATAGCTTTACATAAGGTTTCAGAAAAATGAGAATGAGATGACTTAACATTAAAGTGCTTCTTGGGTTTAATTTGTGTTATGCTAATACATGCAAATTATTGTTGATGGGTGGAGTATAAGGATTTTTTTTAAAGGATGGAACTAATATTTTCTGTCTTTAGTAACTAAAGAGAGGAAGGGAGCAGAGTCCAACTGTAGTAGGCATTTTGAATAATGATTTTACTGACTGATAAACAATTCACTTATTAATTTTTCAAGTCTCCATACCTATTGCCTAAAAACTGTTTGAATATAAACATATATTTGTCCTCCAAATCCTTGGTGCATTCTTAAAACTTATTAATTAAAGGTTTTTAGGTCTTCTTCACTCTAATACATAAGAGAGGTATTTTCTTTTGTTTAGTGAAACTTCTAGTAATTTATAGCATGTTTAGCATATTAATATGCATGCATATGTTTGTTGATGTATATTAGCATTGGCCATTGATTTTCTTTCTTTAATGGTGTGTTATTCAGGGCATTAGACTTTAAGGGATCTGCTAATTTCTTGTGCTCTGACCTTGTATCTAGATCCTTGGTGGACATAAAGCTGGGCATTTGGCAAACTTCTAGGCAATTCTGGGGGAAGGAATTAGGTACTTTAGTAAAGTGATTACACCTTGACAACTACCTTTGAAGTCCCGGTACTCCTGGCTATTGGAGAAATGGGTTCTGGTGGGGAGCTGTAACCTCTTAGAGGATTCAAATTAAAATGAGGGATCAAAAGCAGTGACTATTTACAATTGAGAGCTAAGAGGTGTAATCACATATATGTGCATGTGTGAATCTGTTCATATCTCTACATGGGTACTTACAAGCTGTGTTCCTTAGGCTTATGAGAGAAGGAAAATTAGAATTTAAATTGTAACAGGTTATTTCCCTCTAGAGCAGGGCAAACATTTTCCTAAATGGGCTATCTACGAACTGTTGGAGGCTTTGAGAGTCTCTCAACTCTGCCCCTGTAGCATGAAATCAGCCATAGACAATATGTAAACAACAGGGTGTGGCTGTGTTCCCATAAAACCATACTTCGCAAAACAGGCAACTGCCACCAGACTTGTCCTGCAAGCCATAGTTCACAGATTCTTGCTCTGGAGCAGAAGAATGACACTGAGAGGTTGAGAAGAATATACAGCAGAGTTAGTTCTTAAGGGCAGGATGTCGGTATAAGGTAGCAAAGTACAAATAAACCAAGTCACACTCATGCTGCCCTTTTACAACCCTTCTGCCCTTAAAAATGGAGCTGTCAAGTTGGTAATGTACCAATCTATGTTCCAGACACTAAAGTTGTAGCAGATTTTCCCGAGTTAAAGATGTGAATATAATCTTAGTATGTTGTATCCATAAGAGTTTATTCAGTAGACTGTCATCATGTTTATTTCAAATCATACAAAATGATGAGGGTAGGTGTAACAGGTCAGAAGTCACAGAATGTGCAAAATAGATCCTTGGGTCTCACTTTGAAATGCATTGATTGAGGGACTGGACTTGGCTTAACCTGTTTAGCGCAGTTACCTTTTATTTCCATTTTTTTTTTAATTTAAAGGGATGGGCAGTTGATAGGCTGTCTTGATAGCGGTGGTTACCAAAGTAGAAAAATGGTTCCGTGGTTTGTCCGTTCTTCTGTGGGGTGATAACCCTGCTAACTTTTAGAATCCTGACCTTTTAGAGATGTAAAATTCTAGCTCATGTAGAACCATGCCCTCATTTACAGACAAGGGAAATGACCTAGAAACAGTTTAAAGTCAAGTATTAGATTTAAAACGAGAATCCATTGTCTTGCCTCTCTGTTCAGTGCTCTAGGACATCATATTGTTTCTAGAAATGATATTTGGTTTGCATCCTTTATCGAACATTCCAGGTCAGGATCCTCTCAGTTTTGATTAGGACTGATAAATCATTTTTACTTTGTGGTAAATCAGTTAAACTCTATATTTATGATAAAGATGGACACAAAAGATAAAATACGATCTCCGCTGTCATGAGCATTTCGGTCCATGGAAGGACATGGTGATGTCAGTGAGAGAAATGGGAAGGTTGAGATGGGTATTTAGGAGGCTGGAAGGAGATAACCAATGTGATTATTTTGAAAATTCCATGCAGATGATGGCAGAGCGTCCAATTTGATACACGTGTACTCCCACTCCTATAAACGGGTGATAGTGAAGGTGTAAGCATAGTGACTCTCTCCCGTTGACTGTGGCTTTCTAAAGTTGCTAGGAATGCTGTGGGGACTTTCTGTAAGCTGGTTCTCCCGTACAATAGATGTGTATTTTATTGCTCTCCTCCCATTCTTTAAGGCAAACCTGTTACTTATTCTGATCAAACATTCATGAAACAACATCAAAAGAAATTCATTTTAATTTATTAAGGTCTTCTATGTTGTGCCCTTGAAGAAGTTCATGTGGATAAACAAGCTTATATAAATAGCCTGCAGCATCATGTGAAGTGCAGTTCATAATCCAACAATAAAACAATGGACATTATACTTTGTGCTTCTCCAAGCAGTCTCTTGAATAAACCTAAAGGCATTGGGAAATTTATTTGAAAAGTACTTACATGTTGTAGGCAATTTTTTTTTTAATGTGATGAGTTGTTCATGTTAATAATTAAATTTCAAAGCTTGAATTTAAATTTGTCCCACACAACTATATAGAAACTTAATCATTTTAATTTACCGCTTCAGAAAGGTCCTTCGCTCTGCCCTGTATTCATCACATCTTTTCTTAAAAGTCTATAAAGGTTGATGAGTTTGTTTTGTGATGCCCATTGTGTATAGATTATTACAAGTTATGCTTGCAGAAAGAACACTCAGGTGACAGTGTGTAATGTGTCCTGAGTCAATTACTTCATGGAAATGATATGTTAAGCATTTGGAAGGTAACAGATAGTTTTTTCCATTATTTTAGAAATATCTGTATTGTTATAATACAGATCAAATCTACAATGAACATTATGCATTATTCAAGAAATGACCAGGCATTCTCAGCAGTGTTTCAGCTAAATAACTGATGATTGTAACCTTTAAAGAAATCTCATTGTGGTGACTGTTGGTAAATCACTTCTCCATTCATAGTAATCTCTATTTAGAGGCTATCTAGAAACCATTATATCTTTTATTAATCTTAAAAGCAATAGCTGCTGATTTGACATTTGCTAAAACTAGATAAATTTTCTGTCTTTTTAATATCACAGACTTCAGTCAATTTTTGGTGTATATCTGCTACAACTCTATTAATCCAGGAATATTTACCACTGTAAGCATAAGTTTTGTTTCAATTTAAGCATCTCAACTTTTAAACAACAGTTTGTGTATGTGTGTGACAGGTAACAATGCTAAGATATGTAAAATATAAGACATTTTTAGCCTTTCAAAGGAAACCGTTGAAAAATATTGCAAGACAACTGGTGATTAAAATTGACTGAACACATGAGGGAAGAACTTTACTATTTTCATAGAATTTTCCTTCACTCTGTAAGGCTCCTATTGTAAAGGAAGTGGTAGATATTTCTTTTTTTTTTAAATAAGAGCAGTTATTTTTTTTAAGAGGTTTTATTTATTTATTTGACAGAAAGATAGCACAAGTAGGCAGAGGGAGAGGGAGAAGTAAGGCTCTCCGCTGAGCAGGGAGCCCGACGTGGGGCTCGATCTTAGCACCCTGGGATCATGAACTGAGCCGAAGGCAGATTCTTAACTGACTGAGCCACCCAGGTGCCCCGAAAGTGGTAGATATTTCTGAGAGGAGAGACCTGCAGGTCTTTATTCGAGGAATGCATGATCTGTCTGTAGCCAAATACCAGATTGTTACTTTAGCAATCATGTTTCAGGGATCTGTTTAAAACAGTCATGTGTAGCAACTGAGTATAGGACATCTTTCAGAGTAACACTGAATTACTACTATACTGGTTGTTCCCCAAACTTAGATAGCATTTTATAAAAATGGTTCTGTTACCATAGAAGGTAGAGAATCCAAGACTGTCTACGTGGTTTTTCTTCTTGGTCTAAGCAGCTCAGAGGTCTTCCAGTTCCTGTTCCGGCATTTTACTGTGTGCTGACATACATTTACTTCTACCAACCGACATTCATACCTGGGGACAAATGGCCCACTCCTCATTATTAAAAAAAAAAAAAAACACATGAAATGCAATATCTTAGAATCAGTGCACAAGCATGTACACCAGCCTGTGGTATTCTTTCTTTTTACACAGGCAAATGGTAGTACTCAGATTGAACCCTTAGGTTCTGAACAAAAGCTTTCCCATCCGGGGTAGGAGAGCAGGATAAAAGACAGCTACTTGATTCTTATTTGGTTCCTATTCTTGCCTCTACCACCTTCAGTAGACTGGGGGCCCAACTCCCTGCTGTAGTCTCCAGTTTCACTTACCTCGATCTAAAGTCAGGGGTGGGAGGCGCCTGGGTGGTTCCAGTCGATAAGTGTCTGCCTTTGGCTCAGGTCATGATCCCAGGGTCCTGGGATGGAGCCCCACGTCGGGCTCCTGGCTCAGCAGGGGGTCTGCTTCTCCCTCTCCTTCTGCCTCTCCCCCTGCTCATGCTCTCTGCTCTCTCTCTCTGTGTGTCTCTGTGTCTCAGTGAATAATAATAAAAAAAATCTTTAAAAAAATAAAAATAAATAAAGTCAGGGGTGGCACCATGGGGAGCCTGGGTGGCTCAGTCGGTTCAGTGTCCAAATCTTGGTTTGGGCTCAGGTTGTGATCACAGGGTCGTGGGTTCAAGTCCCTGAATCAGGCTCTGTGCTCAGTATGGAGTCTGCTTCTCCCCCTCTCTCTCTGATCCTCCCCCCACTCATGGTCTCTCCTCTTTCTCTCTCAAATACATACATACATACATACATACGTACGTACACACGTACGTACGTACATACGTATGTACGTACATACATACATACATACGTACGTACATACATACATACATAAAATCTTCAAAGTCAGGGGTGGCACCAAGTGGAAACGAGGCCAACCAAAAGCTGAGCTGCCAATGTTCTCACCTGTTTATTTTGGTAGCAAGTGCCAGGTTTTGCTAGTATACGGAAATACGATGAGATATAATTGCCTTTTCTTAGGTATGCTTCCAGGAGGGCTTTTTAATTACATGTTGTTATCCTTTTAGAGCTCTCTAGTTAAGTTATGACTTCTGAAGGAAGTTTCTTGAAGAACTGGCCTTTTACTTTATTATATTTACGTCATGACAGGACAAGCCTTTATATCGCCACGCTTCCCTAGGATTGTCATCTCTAGAGCTTGGGCATGAAGGGCTTTCCGACAAATGTGGACTTGGTGGTGGCAGGGTACTTCTCTGAGACTGTAATTCTGTGCAGTTCTTTATTTTCTCAGGAGAAGCTTCGCTCTCTACAGAGGGGTCTGGTCCACATTCAGCATGAAGCCTGGAAGGGCACTGCTAGTTTCCTGTCACACGCCCCTGTCAGAGAGTTGGACTGGTCACCATTACCTTCAGTGCGCCTGGCACTGTTGCACATCCAGAACTACCCTCAACTCCAAACGCTGATTCAGGGGAAGCCAGGTTGGGAGCGTGATGACTGACAACACGTGCATTCTCTTGTGTGCTAGTCAGCCGGTGCCAGGGCAGCAAGCCGTCAGCCTATCTCAGCAGCAAGCCGCAAGGCTTTGACTCCTCGGGTTGCTCCGGATCTTTCTGGGGGTGGGCAGATTGAGGCTGAGCTGAGCTGGGTGGTTTACTTCTTGCCACAGCTCTGTCTGGGCTTGCCTCCTTCCTCAGGGGTCAGCTCAGGTCCCCCCTGTCGGGACAGCAGAGATTTGGGAGAGGCTCTTTTCGTGGTGAAGGCAAAGGTGTAAGAGGGATGAGCAAAAGACAGAAGACTTCTTCTGGAATTTTTTGTGGAGACTTTTGGAAATGTGGACAAAAGAGTGCGCAAGTACTTTTGCATTCTGTGTCGGGATTCATCAGTGTGTTCCTCTGTCTGCTGTCATCTTCTTTGTCGCTAGCGATACTGAATACCTCAAACCATAAGTTTGTACCTTTGTACATTCCACCAACTAACCAGAATGCCCCTTTCTTTCTTTTGGTTTTGCTGGATCCTTGTTCATCTTTAAAAACCCAGCTCACATGTCGCTTTCTTGGGTACATTTTCTCTCCTTCCCCAGAACATTAATTATTTGTTCCTATAGGTTACTGTTAGAGTCTTTTTTTGCTTTAGTATCAATTCATAATTCATTTCTTACTATACCTATCTCTGTCTTTAGACTGTGAGCTACTTGAGGGAACAGTCTGGGACATCTAATGCATGTCTATATCTCCACGTACAGGGCCCAGGAAAGTAAGGATTTAGCCATGTTTATTTTAAATTAAATTACATAGTACCACATTGCATCTTGGGATAGCTATTAGCTGACGAGAACTGTGGGTGACTCTAAGTCATAGGCTGGGATGAAGAAAGAAAAGAGTTCAAAAAAGGAAGGGTGGAAGAAAAATGGAGAATAATAGGAATAGTGTGAAACCGAAGGGAAAATAAACAGTGTATGGAGTAGGAGCTAGGAGGCGTGGTACCCCCTGCCCCACGATGAGCTGCCTTCTCCTGCCACCCGTTTTCTCTCATGTAATGTACAGGCTAAGGAGTTGGCAGTTAAAAACAATAGTCTTAGGAAACCCATGTCTTGGGTGTATAAATTCAAGTTTATTCGATCAGTAGCCGAGTATTTTCTCTTAGTTTTCTGCTGGCTGTTGTGGGGGCATATGGAGAAAGGATGAGGCATAGTCCTGGCCTTGCAGTATTTACCATTTATTGAGAAATAAAAGTGGAAGGGAAGGAGGGAGGGAGAAAAGAAGGAAAATGAGAGCTTTTGATAAAATTAAATAAACAGTATGACCTAGGTTAGAAAGGCCTCTCTGGTCCTCAGTTTCTCCTTTGAAGTTTCCTTTTGGGAGTGGTTCTGGTCTGAGTGATTACTGACTCTCTAATCCCAAACCCCAATTTTTTAGAAAGGATTTAGCAAATTTTGTCTCAAATTAGCTTCTCCTGAGACCGTTGGGGTTTTTTAAAGCTGTTGATTAGTAATTTCAAAAGCCACGTGCTCCAACTTCTATTCTGCTAATATTTCTGTTTTCCTTCTCTTTTACTTAATTCCCCTTTACAGGAAGGTATCGCGTCTCCCTGGTGCTTTGGGCTCAAAAATACATGATGTAGTTCCTTCTCTTAACAGATTTTATCCGCTGATTATCAAGATTTGCATACGCGCAATCATTATAAATAAAAAGAGGAAAATAACACAGCATACAGTGAAATTTTAAAGTAAACAAGCCAAGCGCCAGATATATGATATAGACAAAATATGAACCTAAAACTTTACATGTTTTTGATTTGCTTTTTACTCTTGGCAAAATCACAGGGGACATACTTACATTCCATGTCACATTCAACTTATTTTAAGAAGTCTACCAGTTGTTGATAATGTAATATTTTAGTCATGGCATTGCCTTCTACTACACTGTACTCACTTATTTAAGACTTTGAAGTTTATGTGCCCTGTTCTTTAGGGCTGGACTTCTTCAACGTGTTTTTGTTCGCCCTATCACCTCTTGCAAAGCACAATATATAGTTTCAGTGCTCTGCAGATAACAATATTTCATGGGTATAGCGAAGAAGGAGTCACCTCTGACTGCTTTATATGATTGAAATTGTACTGTGGCTTTAATTTTCAGAAACAGCTTTCTTGATACTGTGCATAACTCTTGGCTGTGCCTTAATAAACATGTGACCTCCACCTGTAAAACTAATGTGGCTTTGAATACTGATTGACTGCAGCTTTTCACACCCTTTCTGGGTCCATAATATGTCAGCAAATGTCAGTGCGTGGGCAGAAGGAGGCCGAAAGAATGTGGGGCTTAAAGATTGTACAGATCATCTGTTTCAGTCCCCCTGCGATTGTGTTGAGGAAACTGAGAGAGAAAGAACTTTAGTGATATAAACAATGCCAGTAACAGATTTGGAACTAGGATTCGGACCTCTGGAATTCCAATTCAGCACCTTTACTCCATAATAAAGAGCGTTTCCTTTCTCAGTTCCGCACAGGTCACCAGCTGCCCGTAGGCATGCCTTTCCCCACTTGTATTGTACATGGACGTGTGTGCACATACATGGCTCATGTGTAGAGACCGGCCCTTTTCAGATCAAATGTTACTGTATCCAAATTCATGAAACATTTTGAGGCTATTCAAAGACAAAGGAGTCCCAATTCAATGAAAAAAAAAAATCATTTAAGGCATTAAATGCTAAAATTAGGGGAGACTGCATGAAGGGTGTATTGGAGATCTCTGTCCTAACTTTGCGACTATTCTGTGAATCTAAAATTGTTCCAAGATAAAAAGGTTCTTTTTTTTTTTTTTTTTAAAGCACTATAATGTACTCTAATGACAGAAACATAAAAACAGACCTCGGGGCGCCTGGGTGGCTCACATGGTTGAGCGTCTGACTTCTGCTCAGGTCATGATCCCGGGGTCCTGGGATCAAGCCCCATGTCGGGGTCCTGGCTCGGCGAGGAACCTGCTTCTCCCTCTGCCTCTCTCCCTGCTCATGCTCTCTCTTTCTTTCTCTCTCTGTATCTCTGTGTCTCAAATGAATAAATAAAATCTTCAAAACAAAACAAAGCAAAAAAAACAGACCTCTACCCAAATGGAAATGTGTTCTGTCCCAGGTTCCTGCTGTTTCACCTGGTCGCTGTTGAGTGCTCAGAGGCTCATGCTTCTCTAGGGCTTCGTTCCTGGTCTTATTCCTTAAGAAATGTGATTAACTGACAACTGCAGTGTCATCATTCGGGATATGGAAGAAAAGAACATTGATTAAGCTGTTTACACAGTTTTCTCAAAAAGTTTATAAACCACCTCGTCCCATCAATAAGGAGTCACACGAGCCCAGTTGTACGGCCCTGGTTATTCTCCCTCCTTTCTTCACTGAAAGTTAGAACTAGTGTTATATTGTCTGTCTTCACACTCTGCCCAGTGATCACCCCGAAGGGGAAGTTAGAGAGCCAAGACAAAAACTAGTGAACAGATTCTAGGACGGGGGTCGGGAAATGTGTTCTGGAAAGGAGCAGATGGTAAGTACTTGGGCTTTTGTGGGCCGTGGAGTCTCTGCTCCTGAGCCCTACCGTTAGAATGCAAGAGCAGCCACAGACCACCTGTGCGCAGCTGAGTATGCCCGAATGTCAATAAAACTTTATTTGTGAATGCTGAACTCTAGTTATGACATACCGTGAAACCTTAAGAGTTTTTTGTAACCGTTTAAATTTTTTTTTAATTCTTATTTTATGGGTTGTATAGAGACAGATAGCAATATGGATTCGACCTGCACGCTGTAGTTTACCAAGCCCTGTGAAGAGCTTCAGCACTGGAAGGGAATTAGGGACTTTTTTAGAACCCACGTGGTAAGCAGCATATTACTAGTAGTAAAGTGTTGAGCCTTGCAGTTGTTCTAAAAGTGTATTGATGATAATAAATGGTGGGTAACATGCCTCCTGAAAAACTTATGTTTTTATCTTCAGAGCTAGTGTGTGTTCGTGTAATCTACTTACTTACTGTGATAGCCAGGATAACCAAATTGTATGCCAGCCAGGGGCGTGGTGGTGAGTAATTTCCTAGGTTTCCATGGGTGTGTACTGTTCTCTACATGGTGTGTATTGCTGAAAACCTAAGCGACAGTCCTACTAAGTCAGTGGCTTAGTCTTCTGTAGATGAAGGATCTTATTAAAGAGCAACATAATCAAAGCTTTGTCTACTCAGGACTGTTGTTCAGCCCTTTTGACATGACTAATCAACAACTGGCCAGTTCAATTAAATAATTGTTTTGATTGATTTCCCCACATAATATATTAGGTGTCCTTCTGATTCAAATGGGGGCTTAAGGTGTGATATGGCTATAACCATCATGACAGAAATCATTAGAAATAAGAAATTTGGGATTTGGATATAAGAAATCCAACATTATTATGAACGTTAGAATGAATAAGTTTGGAATTAGTTATTTGCAGGTAGAATTGAACCTAGTTCCAAAACTGCATGTACCTAAAATGGAAAAATATGACTAGACTATACAGAATCGTCTCATTTCGACCACTTACTAAAGAGACGAGGTTACTGAAGTACTTAAAGGGTAGTCATTAAGAAATACTGTTGTGCTCTTCGGCCATTGTCCCTTGAGACTGTCAATCACAGGGTGTTGGGTGAGTGCTCAAAGGGTGAATAGTACTGAACCAAGTAGTGGAGGAAATTAAAATTCGTGGGTTTCTCATCCTCACTTCCCAAAGCTCTAAAGAGACTTAAAAATATATTTTTCAGTAGTGTTTTGTAATTAAAGCACATCACTCATATATAATTTTACAGTTTGGGAAATAAGGCTGTGTTGAATATCAGCACTGATGATGAAAACAGACTGTGTACACAGTTTGGGTTTTATATAAATACTTTAAAATATTGGCTTTCTTCAATAAAAATAGATGAATAGTATCCAGGTTTTTACAAGAATTTTAGCATAAAAGCGAAATTGCTATCATTTTCTATTTTGAAAAGAGACATGAAGATCGCATAACAAAATGTGTAAAATGCAGCATGTTCTAGCTAGCTGTGACAGAAAATGAGGATGCAGATGCAGGTAAGCCTCACTCTGGGCATACACAGGACCTTTTGTAAAGCAGTGCAGCGATGTTTTCTTAGTTGATACCCGACCTAACGTGCCCTTCATTGTCTCTCCTACGGACACTGAACTCCCAAAGTTGCAGAAAAGTCTGGGTCAAGTTGTTCAGCCTATGCTATTGTGGGATTTACATCCAGCAGGCAATCAGACTGAAGCTTTCGGTTGTGAGTCACTACATGTTTTGCCATACAAACATCTTCTGGAAAAGTTTACAGAGATGAGAGAAAGGGACTCTTGTAGGGAATTCTGACAGCCTATAACAAAGGTACGGTGCATGTAAACAAGGTCAGTGGAGCCAGCAAAATGTGTGAATGCCATAGAAACTGATACTCTGTATCATTTCAGTAAGCCTTCAGAGCCTTACTAATAGTATGTTCTTGGCCAGCACAGTTGGGCGCTTCCAAGTTCAAATCTCCATGACTGTGAACAAGTGACATTTCTTTGGCCTCAGTTTGCCTAGAAAATGGGGTAGTTGGACTTGAGAATTCAGCTGGTCTTATACTGCAGTGAGCCTAGATTTTATTGCGAGGCTTAAGTTTAGAAACTAACAAAGGCATGTTAGGAGCCCTTTTTAGGATTTTTCTCATGTCAGAGCTAACCTGTATTTTTGTTTTGTTTTGCTTGGTAAGATTGTATTTCTGAAATGATGTTAATCAGGAGGAAGAGATGGTCAGCCCACAACATTTATTTAAAAATACGGTTTGAGATTCTAACATGTCAGAAGTCTTCACTTGTATCCTATGACGGAGCAGAGGAAATCGAGAGTGTTGCTTAAAATACACAGGTGATTTGGGGATATTAAGGCAACTTAATGTTATGCTAATGCTTAAAATAATGAGATCTAAAGATTGATGAGATAAATTTTTAATAGGTGGCTATTTCACTGAGATAAAAAGACAAAAGCATTTTTAAAATGGGCTGTATCTGAAATGAAAGGCTGACCCATTGAAACAGTGGATATAATTGATACTTCCCTCAGAATTTTGGTTTTATAGGATATAATCTTATTATATAAATCCTTAGGTTTTAGGGTAACATTTTGTTGTTGTTGTCGTTAGAGATCAGGAATGAGTCCTATTTCTCTTTCATTTTATCACCTGTTTCTGCTCTAGGTCTTCGAGTGCTTATTACATTGCAAGACTCACTAGGCTGTGTGTGGAATGCAAAGAAGGAAAGCAACTGAACCCTCTAGGAGTTTATAATCTAACAGGAGTGACACACATGCTCACAAAATAATAAGGCGAGGTGTTATTCATGTTGAGAGAGGTTTAAGCAAAATGTTGGATAATCTGTTATACATAAATATAGTTACTGCCGTAAACATGGTGACATTTAATGAGAATCGTGGTCGCTGAGATGTCAAGTAAGCTTATGAAGGTTTTTCTTTTCAGAAGAGTATTTTAAACAGAATACCCAAATGGCACGTAGGACACAGAACACTTGTGTGTATTGCTATTATCTGACGATAATTTCAAACAACCAGGAGCATGAATCACATACCACACTTACAAACCAAGAGCTTAATCAAATGTCATCTTCTAGTATCTTAGCATTTCACAGAGATGGAGGAAAGGATGGAATGAGGTGTGTTTTTAAATCTCACAATCCTAATGGATATAGGTTGCAGAAAACCGCCCAGCATCAGAGGCATGAATATAGAAAGGATCAGATCAGATGAGAAGCGGCTGTCCCAGGAAGCTCACGGTAGAATGGCTGAAGTTCCAGCACACCACGGGGACAATGATGGGAGAATCGATTGCTTCTCTTGGCTCCTGGCTCACACACCTCCCACCAAAGCCCGTAATTGGGAGGGAAGACTAGACGGCGTGGAAGAAAATGTTTTGTACTTTCATTTAAATGAGCACAAAGGGAAGGAACAGCTTTGCTTCACATGGGAAGTCAGTCATTTCTTGGGTTGCTAGCTCAATGTTTTAGCAGAACAGCTGTTCAGTACAATGTGGCTTTCTACAAGCAATATTTCTACTGCGAGAAAAGTGGCAGTCTGCCAAAGAGAGTGCCCAGACCAACCCCTAAACAAAAAAAATCTTTTGTCAACGACTCTAATAATTTGTACAGTTCAGGAAAGGGGGGTTGCACCGTCTTTGCAGATGTGCATTTATGATGCTATTTTTAAGCAGAGCAGCATGGAAGAATAGATTCATACGAATCGTAAGTTGATCATTCATTTTAAGCATTTGGCTTCTGCTCCTTCTGAAATTTCACTCTGTGGAAAGAAAACACAGCCAGCCTTGAAACGAGGTAAGGCAGGGTGTGACAACAAGATGAAATCCTTCATTTCCAAACCTGTGATGCTTGCTCAAAAACAAAAAGCTTTGGGGTGTTTTCTTTCCCCCCGCGAAGGAAAGAAATGTGGTTTTTCTGATCCCTCACAGAAGAAACTTGCTATCCTTCAGCATTTTGAGGAAATAAACTCTTAATGAGCCCGCATTCTTTTACAGCAGTCCATTCTCTGAAAATGAGTTTAAGTGCTGAAGGAAATGCCAGAAGCATTTACGCAACCAGCGCCAAATTAATGTGTGTGTTAATTCTCTGTATTTTAACATCACAGATGCTGTGCACTTTCTCTGGTGTGAAACTGGGTTTAGTCTCAGACGTGTCCTCTGCACTCTGGTTACCCAGACTCTACAGCAGTGGATTCTGCCGGCTTTGATGCTGGAGATGGAGTTAAGAAGAGAATTTTTATAAATTGCAGTTCCCTGGGAAAGAACCCTCAAACTTCTCCTAACAGTAAAGGATAAAATCTGATAGAATCCTCATCTTGTGTTTTTTTCTTTTTTTTATTCAACCACCTACTTCATATTGACATAAAGGGAATTAGACTACTCTCTTAAAATATGAAATCATATATTTAAAAGGACATAAAATTAATACAGACCCAGTCAGTAGAAGTGATTCTAGAGCAAAGACAACCGTAGAAGTTTCACTGACTCGATCAAAGGCTTCCTCTAATTTAGACAGCCGGGATCTTTGTTATTGTTGGTGTTTTCTTTTTTAAAAATCCAATCTTTGCCTATCCCATATAGGTATAAAAACTGCTCAGTTAAACGGAGTTGCCTGTATTACTACACCAGGAGTAGTTTGCTCCACTTAGAATGCAGTCCCCTCAAGTTTTAACACTTACATATACTAATGTAGAAGTACTAACCAAGATGATGAGATATTACTAAGATAGGTTATTTTATGCTACTAATGAAGGTATATTCTTAAAATTGTTCTGGTGAGCTGTTTTGTCATAATTCAAGTTGTTACTCAAGTGTTTTTCAAATGTTTCCCGAATTTAATAAGTATTTACAGTGACAATTACAATTGATTACTTAGGTGGCCCCCAGTGGAGGGGCACTGCACTTTGCAAAGTGACAAGTGCCAGACAAATTGTTTCTAAAATGTTCTTTTATATATTAACAAAAACACCTTTTTTTTTTTTTTTTTAAATGTATTAGAGAAATTCCCTAGGTGCAGGATTTCGGCAGCAATTCATATTAAAAACCGAGTTCTTTCAAAAAAGCAAGTGATGATTCCCCCAAATACATATTTTACATTCACGTCTTCAATTTTTAAGATTTGTCAAAGTGAGGAAATAGAAATATTAAAATAAATTTAAGTTACTGACTTGTGTCTAATGGCAATATATTTCAGGAATGTATTGGGAGGCACAAAATTATCCATGATGCATTCCTGCTGCTTTACTCATGCCAGCTATTACTTCAGTGACTTAAAGGGTCGATACTTTTTTGATGTGTAAGTGTAAAGCTATATGATCATTTTTCACACTTACGCATTATCTTTCCCAAAAATCATAGGAACAGCGTGCCAGTCATTGCATTTTCTGGGATGAGTTGGGTGGAAAAACATGCAAAGGTACTGTACATCCATGATCACATTTCATATTTATAAAACTTCATGAGATGAGATCCTTTTTCCTTCTGCATGTAGAGTTATTTTTAATTACTCCAACTCTCTCGGTGCTAAAAGATACATAAGTAAGAAAAAGGGATGTTCGAAGATGGTTTCTTTCAGTGAACTTAGGTGCTTTGTGTACTGAGCAGTTGTACCCAATGAAAGTCATTTAGTTTGGCCCATGATTTATGTAAGTGGCTCAAGAGGCCTGAATCCATTAATAATAGTCTCTGTACAAAACACAAGAAAGACTAAAAATAAAATTCTGTCAATCTGTATCTGTCATAATTCATGTAAAACTCCTATAGAAACAATTGGTATGCGTTTAGTAACCCTACCATCTTGTCTTATCAAGGTGATGATTGCATTCCAGCACATTTCTAGCCAATACCCCCAAAGTAGATGGAGTGAGACTGGCAGATAGACAAGTTGATTTGATTGTGGTCCAACTGATGTCCGCACCATTGTTTTTGTTAGCATGTGGGTAAGTTAACTCAGCATGCAGAAAACATTCAGACCTTTCACTAGACTTTACTCCTGTCGAACTTGCTTGACCAAGGTGGACTCGGAGAGTGAGATCGTGAGTCCTGGAGGAACTCACCCCACGACCGAGCATGTTCTGTTGATATAACAAATGACTAAATTACACTCACACACTTCCTCACCTGCAGCTACTTGTTAAGATGAAACCGTATTAGGAGGTTATAATTTCAGAGCACACTAAATTTTTTCTTGTGGTTTTTCACAGTGACATTATCTTATGAAATAGTGGGACAACTTGCCCAGTGTCAGGTTTATAATCCCCTGCTCTCATTAGCTCTTTGCTGAACTCTTTCTCCTCTTCTGCTTTGCTCTCTCTTGAATTATGTCTGTGGCAAACCTCAGCCTTCGTGTGATTAATGAAAGTTGATATGTTAGTGTAATCTGAGTTCTCAGACTTTGTCCTATAGTCACCTCTTTGCTACTTTCCACTTCCAGGATTCTTTTCCCCTTCTCCTTTTTGTTTCCCCCCTATCTAAACTGTCCCTTGGAGGGACTGCATTTCACGATCTTGTTCAAAGAATTGCAGAGCAAAATTGTGACACAGCGGTAACATTTTAGATAATGATTAAGCAGCGGTCCTAAGAGCAGCCAGTCAAAATCAGATCTTTAAGTACAGGTTTCTCAGAGATTTTCATATTTTACTTTGGTTTCTAGGGCATGTAATACTGGATGGTGGATGGGGAGGGGGGAAGAAAACTCCCCATTGCCTTGTGTGCCACTTACACTCCCCATGTACAACCTTATATCCATATTGATTGTACGCTGTGGATCTCTGCTGCTAATGTTAGTCACCTGATTTGCAGAGAACTAGAACTAATAACCTTTTCAAATGTTATCAAATTATGACAAATCCTAGACCAATCAAATTACTTAAGTGATTGTTGATCATTTATTTGATATTTTAATTTTGAATGAGTCTACCTCAAGGACTTCTTGATATTTCCCTTATTTTTAGTAAGACCACAAATGCCAAACAGTAACACAGTTCATAAATTTCACCAACAGTGAACCCAGAATGCTGTAAATTAGCTTTATTTAAAATAATCTTAAGAGAAATGAATGGCCTTTAGCATAATTATATAGACATAGCAGACACAGTGGAAATCGGGGGAAATCACCGGATTAGGAAGTACGTCTGACTATGTTATATGTCTGTTTGGGGTGTGAAGGGGTCTGATCAGATTTCTCAGTGGTGAAGGAGACAGAAGCTTCTGCATTTAGGTCGCCCCACATTTTGGGTTGCTAATGATTTCATTTTAATGTCACCGTTTAGTTTCATACTGATCATTTATACTGACAAAAAGGAAGAAAAGAAAACAAGGAACCTGTCATCAATCATTCATTTAATCAAGTAGCAAAAGTAGATAAATAAACATACTGAGTTAATTATTCTTCTGTATGTGGTGATTGACAATAAAGTTAATTTATGCCTATTTTAACCCTTCGATATTTTGTGCCATTAGGAGTAATAACTATGAGCAGTTGTAGAGAGGACTTGGGGGGGGTGAACGTTTTCTTCCTAAAGTGTCTTAGGAAAATGCAGTCTTCATACTTAGGGTATTTATTCACTTGAAATCTATTTTGCTAAAGAGTTGTGGTTATTTGCATCTAAGCATATTAACTCCATGCTACCAAATATAATGAAAAACAGTTATGTTAGTCTGCCTCCTTTGTTGTATTCCTATTCAGACTCTTTTTTTTTAAAGATTTTATTTATTTATTTGACAGAGAGAGAGAGAGAACAAGTAGGCAGAGAGGCAGGCAGAGGGAGAGGGAGAAGCAGGCTCCCCACGGAGCAGGGAGCCCGATGCGGGGCTCGATCCCAGGGCCCTGGGATCATGACCTGAGCCGAAGGCAGCCGCTTAACCAGCTGAGCCACCCAGGCGCCCCTCCTATTCAGACTCTTTAATGAAGACCTTTTTTCTTAGCAATGTGCATTTTTAATGTGTAAAAGGATTTGTCACCAGATACAAATACTCTATAAATTCAAATGTGTATTAGATACCGCACTAATGGAAAAAAGTCTTAGTGACAACAAAACACTAAAACATATATTTGAGTTAAAAGAGCTTTTGAAAGTTCTAAAAACCTATTTTTGGTTTGTCAGCACTTTTCTGCCGTTTTCCAGACAATTTTTTTTTCTGGTGGCTATTCTTATTAAAATATCAGTAATTACTTTTATTAGACCTTCCATAAACAAGTGTATTCTTCAGGAGAGTGTGGGTAGTGAAACTAAATTGTCTAAAGATGTCCTCTGGAATCTTTCTGGCACTCTCCTCTAAATCAGTTTGCAGACAAGAAACGGGGAAGCAAGAAGCAGACTTAATGGATTTGGGGTTGAAAATAGGAATTTAATTGTTGATTAAAATTGTGTAAAGATTTGAGGCTTCAAGAAAGTATGGGTGCCTTTATGACTAGAGATACGCTTCTTCTAGATGTATTTTATTACATGACTCTTCCCTTGGCAGTTTTTGTGTTTAGTGTAGCTGAATCTACCCACTCACTGTTTTTGACTTCTTGCCCAGCTCTTGTGTTGCTTCAGTTCTAACAAACTAGAACTGGAATCCAAGAGAGTTGGTGGGCAAGACTAGAGTGCATTTCACACAGAAGCCACGCTTTGTGGCAAATATCTTCTTTGTGATAAAGGAGGAAAAAAGAAAAAGCTTGCATATTTTTGCTTGGCCTGTTTAGGAAATTATCAGGTTTAGTATTAGTCCCGAAATCTATAATCATAAATAGCAAGTGCCGGTAGATTTTGAGCTTGTGTCAGTATTACCAGATTCCTGTATTCTTGATTGCTCATGTTGAAATTTGCTCTCTGCAAACGTTGGGCTTGAGGAAGAGGTTTTGTTCATAAGGCTTTCTGACACCAGAACAGGTACGGTATTGTAGTGTGATCTTTAATGACAAAGTAAAATTTGGAAATTATACACAATTTAAATTGGTGGCTATGAACTAGGTAAAACAACATACAGAAAATAATTCACCTCATCAAGTCAATATGTAAGTAAATGAGAACGACGCATGGATCATGATATGTTTTTAAAAATAAAGATTATCCACACTTCTTAAGTTTAGAGTAATTCTATTTCAGGAATGAATCCATCTGCCTCCTCACCCCCATTCCTGCGATGGACACCTCAAAACTTCATCAGTTGCTGTGTAAATGTATTAAAGAGAAACCTTTTTATTCTTTTTTGTTAGTCCTTTGTTTGGCCTCCTTTTACCTGCATGCATTAATTAAGCAGCAGTATGAATGAAGAGTGGGAATTTGTGGCCTTTTTTTGACAGAAATAATGGTTAATCTCTTCAGCTTTGTCCACTTTATGACTTGGCTTTTTTCACTCACTTAACAATCTGCAGCTAGCAAGTTTAGCATAATACAGCTTTTAATCACTGTGGTAACACTAAAATCAACAACTCTGTGTTTTCTTCCTGGAATAAACTTTCAAAGTTCTTTTTGGACTTACATTTGAGAGAGAGCATAAAAACGGGGGAAAGATGCCAAAGAATCTCCAAGTAGGTGGTAGACAGATGCCCATCTATATGACCAAATACAAACATAGTTTTAAAAGGAAAGATCTGAATTTGAATTGAAATATTTGGTCAAAATCTACTTCATGAGAAAATAAATTTTAAATCTGGATTTCTGATCACTTACAAACGCTAGACATAATGAATCTTTTAGGCACAAGTGTATCTTTAATACGGCAAAATGAACGTTTTCTTGGTGTCATTCTTAGAGCTACTTAGCATCTATTTGATGTATCTTTTAGTTTTCTTAATCAGTGGGTTTCTGTCCCTGGCCCCAGAGTTTTAAGGTGATAAAGAAGATAGACTGGTTCTGGCTTACCTTCTGTCCTTCCTGAATTTCATCGCTCTCTCTCCCCTGGAAAAGAATCAAAGAAGAAAGGATTTTAGGTGCTCAGAAGTGATGGGGTAAAGCTAACCCCTTCCAACTGATCATCCGATTCTTTTGTTTTGTTCTACCACAAGTTCTTGGTTGCCCCTGTGTGTCACTTAGAGAACAGTATTCCAGTTAAGTCTTTCAGTTATTAGCAGTTTCTCTCCTTTAAATTACTTTATTGTGATTTTATTTATCCATTGAGAATAAGAAGTATATTTTAATCACCTACTGTTTGTTCTCTGTGCTTGGAGATAGAAAAGACACAGAAGATGCATTTCTGCTGTTGAAACATTCGTAATTTATTTGTAGGAATGGGGCTTTTGATATAAAAAAAATTAGACACCATTTTTGAGAGAATCCAATAGCAGTGAAGTGCTTGATAAACTAAAGAACGATCCTGGCCTGTGCCCTTCTCAGAAGCCAGAGGGCTAAAGGAGTATATTTTGGAACCATGGTGGCTACATGGAGAAAGTTCTTGTCTTTTTTAGTGTGTCTTCCTAATCTTTATCCTCCTTGAGCTACTCAGGGACCTATGAAGAAAGACAGGTCCTCTATAGTTTTACAGATGAGAAAACTGGGGCACAAACGCGCCAAGTGACTTGTTCAAGATTAGATGGGTTCTTAATTCTGAAGCATGCTATCACATTTTCCCAAGGTTGAGATGTCCTGTGATTCACAGTGGGCTTTGAAGCCAACTCCCCATGATTTTAGCTGATGGAGATCCCCACGTCTGGCCTAAACACTTTAGTCTGTGAAATGAGACTCAACAATCATTTTGTTTTGATTTTCCATGAATCTTAAGAGACTGTAACAACAAATGGTATATTGAGAGAGAGATTCAAAGAATGCTCTGAGTTTCTCTGAGGGTATTTCTGCTAATAGTTATCACGGAAACATTGTACCTAACATTAGTTAGCTTTTAAGTTTTCAGTCTTCATAAGAAATAGATCAAGCTTTTCATTTTACCATTTTTTTTTTAAGATTTTATTTATGTGTGAGAGAGAGTGTGTGTGCGTGTGTGCATACACCAGCAGGGGGAGGTGCAGAAGGAGAGCGACAAGCTGACTCCCTGCTGAATGGGAAGCCCAACTCAGGCCTGATCCCATCCCAGACCCCGAGATCATGACCTAAGCCCAAGTCAGATGCTTAACCGACTGAGCTACCCAGGTACCCTGGTTTTACTGTTTTTTTTTAGTGAAATTAAACAAATTCCAACTAGTGAGCTAGATTTAGACTTTTTCAGTGGGTTTTAGGAAAAATGTATTGTGATCGAAACCTTTCTTAGGATTTAGTTACCTTTTAGAAGAAACATTGTAATTTTAACATAGCAGGTCGCTGGCTATGGATACCTATGCCTGTGTTCATTTCCCCTTCCCTGTAGAAAGGAAGTGCTGTTATTTACCATTTTTAAATGCGTGTCCTGATATCACAAACTTTAGATTTCTCAGATTTTGGAGTACTCTTTGATGAAGTCTTACTCTTCTGGCAGCTTTTGTGTTCCCTCTCTACTTTATTAGACAGCATTTCCTGGAATTTGGAATGCCATTTTTCTTGGCATTTTAGTGGGCAGCTTATGCACTCAAGGCATCACCTAAGTACCAGCGACACATTCTTGACTGAATAATGATGTATGTAGAATGTTACTTTTTTTGCCTTATAAATGGATAGCAATTTACACAGCTGTGGATGTGGGATGTTTCAATCCCAGACCATGTTGTAAGAAAAATTGAATGACAGTGAGCAAAACAGCAGTAATTATAAAACTAATTACTAAATGCTGATGATGCCCATAGGCTTTGCATAACTAAAATTAGAAAAGGAAATTGCTTTCGGCTTCAGAGAGGCAACATGCTAGTTATTTCACTGTTTCAGTCAAAATGGAGGGTAGTATATAAAGTTCAATCAGGAAAATATACATGCATACATATCTATAGATTTGCATATACATATATTTCTCGATGTTGAAATGTTATTCACTCTATCTTACAATTTTATTTATAGAACTTTATGCATAGATATTTACATAAAGAAGATAAGTATATTAAAATATTTGAATGCAGTATATATACTGTGCATTTCACATACACTGTAATTGCAGCATTAAAATGCATATCTTTACAATATATTTATACATGTTAGGTTTCTCTCATGTACATTTTCACAGCAGAATGTAGTGTATATTTCCACCCTTGCATAAAGAATCTAATCTTGTGAATTCATAGCACAGTCTTCAAAATGAAATACCAAAAAATTAAAACATTGATCGGCTCATAGAAAATGAATTATCATGTTTTGAGAAGACAAATGATTGATAAATCAGCAGTCTGTAAGGCATACCTTTGTTCATGTTCAATTTGGAGCTAAGAAATATGTGATATTAACCCCACAGAAATTACTGAGATTGTAAACCTATTACCTGCAGACCCCAGACAATTCTAGAATTATAAATGCTAGCGCTGATATTGATAATACTCAAGTAGGAAGTACGGCGAAGTGAATTATGTCAGTATGCATATAAATGGAAAATGATTTAATGAATTAAAAATGTGAACATTTTATCAAAAATGTTTTCTTGTTCCTTAACAATTAGTTGATTTCTATTTCTGTCCTCTCTGTAGGCCTGCAGACAAATGTTATAAAACACAAACTCTCCTGAATAAACTATTAATGGTTATGTTTAAGTTTCAGATTAAATAGATCATGGATCAGGAAGATGAATCATTGTTGATACAGAGGGAAAATGAATCCTGCATTTAAAAAATTCAAGTAGTTTGAATGACCTAAAATGTAATGTTTTATTTAATTTTCTGCCACATGTTATTTCAAAAGTCCTAAGAAATTAAAATGACAAAAGATGATACTGTCTGTAGACATATATTATTGAAATGAAATCCAAGTATAATTGAATCAAGGCTGTAATGAAATTCTTCTTGTAACTTTTACCTAGTGGGGCAGTGCAATGCGTTAGTTCTTCCCATTTGTGTTAGTGAATTTAGTAATTAGCTCTTTTACTAAGGCAAATGGTCTAATAATGGAGGAATAAATCACAGAATGGCATATAAAATGAATGTGGAAAGTCTTGCTTCATGTGTAATGTCTGGTAACTTAGTCAGCTGTAACTAATACGTACACAAGTTGGGGTAAAGTTTCAACTTTCACAAGTTATACAAGGTCCCGAGAGTCATGACGAATCATTGCTGCTCATCAGACGTCCTTCAGATGTGAGGTGACGTCAGTAGTGAAAGTAAGTATGTGATCAAGAATTCAGAGAGTGTAGGGTAAACTAAAGTGGTATTAATAGGTTTATATCTGTAAAAAAAAAAAATGGCATATGTTTGGTCTCACATTTATTACATTCCAGTTTGTTCTTCCTGGGGCTTTGAGGGGAGAGGATAGGAGAACACCTCTCAGTGTGTTGTGCGAGAAATACAGGTTTTCTTTGAAGTAAATGACGTTGGGGGAGTTTCAGAAGAAAGGGACGGCCAGGTGGAAAGAGAGGTATGAGCTTATAGAGAACAAATCCATCCATATATTTCACATACAATGACTGAGAACCCAGTGTGTGCCCAGCTTGCCGCCATCTTGAGGGAAAATAAAAACTTGTCTCTAGGCAATATTTGAACTCAAAACTTGGTCACTTTATGTGTGAATAGAATTTTAGGAGAAGACAGATAACAACAAAACCATTTTTTCAAGGCTCTCTGTTCAAAATTCATTGTCCTTTAACTCATTAAGAAAACACATAGTGTCCTGTGGGGTACTGTTTTTATCAACCAGTACCAGCAGGCAAGCCTTGCTTACAAAGTTCATTTTCTACAGATTTTCTGTCATGTTTCGCCTTGGTAATCTCCATCTCTTGTCTGCAAAAAGAAACAATTTATTTTCAACACTTGAGGGATATAGAACATCTGACTGCTGTCATAACCTATTGTTTTTAACATAAACATTATAGCTGCATTTGCCTTGAAATATTTGCCCATGATTGTGTAAATCTGAGCCAGGTATGCGAGTGTCACCTTGTGCTCTCCAATCAAAACTGAGACCTTTCGCTTAGAAAGTGCAATTTGCTCCCTTCACAAGCATTTACTTCAACAAAATTAGAAATGGATTTCCTTTTCATAATTGAGTTAAACAGTGCAGTAACTGAAGAAAAACTTATGAGAGAATGTATTGCTTTTAACCATAGCATATAGAACCCCTCAAATGTGGCTAAGGGCCTACTATATTTTCCTTTATCAAAAGATGGTTGATTGCTTAATGGTTGAAGCAATACTAAATAGCGTATATCACATTACTGGAGAAAATGTGCTTTACATCAATTGCACAGTGTAATTCTTTCTATTATTTTGGTAGAATTGTTTTACCTTGCATGGAAGCCTGCATATAAGAGAGAGAATGATTTGGTAATCTTTTGTGATATACAGGATGTCTAAAATGTGTTATTCAGGAATTATGTCGGTTCACTTAGAAAGCTGGAGCCCTTTGCTATTTCCTTTGATCACTCATTTGTGGAATAATGTAGCTTACAACTCAACATTTATCTGGTTTAAAACCAAAATAGATACTTATATTTAGTTAATTCCCGGCTCCATTTTGTATGCCCACTACTCTTTTTCTTTCTTTCTCACCCATCTCTAATTTTATATTTCATGTGCCCCTGTCAGCCTTATTAAATAATTTTTGGAGCATTATGAGGTATATAAAAAGAATCACTGTCTAATTTCATTACATGAAATGAAGGTTTCCTTTGTATTGATACCCTTGGCTATGAAATTTTCATTCATCCTTGAACTAGGATAAACACTTCTTCTAAAAGTATTTTATCCCCCCCCTTTTTTTTTCCTGATTAATATTCTTCTTTGATAATCTCTGATTGACTTGTAGAAGTCAAGGGAACATTTGTTTTTCCCCATGACTTCTCTGAGTTGATGGCTCTGCTTTTTCCTCTCTTGAGAGACCACATAGCAGCCCCCACACCCCCAACACACACACCTTTCTGAGCATTATTTTGAACTGTTTACAGCTGTTTTCTAGTCCGATATCATTTTGTGATCTTTTAAAATGTTTCCAAGCACCTCTTTGGGACTTAATATTTCTGCTCTGCTATAGCTTTTTAATTGACTGATAAGTTGCCTTTTTAGAAGTTTTTTTCCTGTGGGTTTGGCCTCTCCAGCCCTCTTTGTGTTCTTTTTCATTTTTATACTAATAATTACCACACTTCCCAATTAATTGCCATTTGTGAATATAATTGATGTGTTTCCTCCCTCTCCAGACCACTAATGAAGATGTTAAATAAGTCTTAGCGTGAGACTTAACCTCTGCAGAATTCCCTTGGACCATGGGTATGTTAGAGTTTACTATAGCTTTATTTATTTTCCCTGCCTTTAAGAGTCCTTCTGCTTGAGACATTTTAATTCGTGTTCTAGGATTTCCCAATCAGGGAGCTCTGCATGAAGTGTCTGTCCAGATACATAATGCCTACTGAACTCTCTCTGATTTCTGCACACGAAGATCATTGGTTTACTCACATATGTGAGATTCTTAGAAGCAGTGTTGGCATTCAAGACAGTGAAAACAAAATGCTTTTGTGAATTTAATGTGTGAAATATTATCACTGTGAGATAAATCCATCTGATGGCTCCCTGTTTGGCAGTGTTGGTACAAGGGAGTGCATCAAAGGTGTTTAACACGAATGTCCTATGTAGCTGTCTTAGAAGAGAGTATGCTTCCGTTCCAACCCAACGATATTGGGTCCACTTTCTCTATGATCAGAATATTACAAAGGGAGTGGAGCATAATTTATATCAGAGGTTCTGTGACGGAATGAAATGGAACTCTTTTGAAGTATGATCTCTGAAAGCACAGCATGAAGCTCAAATAAAGTGAAGGACATTCGCTATTACAAGTAATGTCCTTAATAATCTTGTTAGTCTAGTCTCCCTCTGTACGAGACAAATGGAACATTATTGGCTTATGGGCTGTAGTAAATAATTTAGTTTCCAATATTCAGGCTGCTTTGACAGTAAATTAAAATGACATGAAAGGGGCTTGTTGAATAAAGAAAGTATCCAATCAAATTTAATTGGCATGACTAAGGCAGTAGAAATATGTTTTATAATTAAACCATGTTGTCTTGGAGCTTTATAAGCATGTATGAATCAAAATGTCAAAAATTATTCTTTGATACTGTGCATTTAAAACTTTGCATGGTGAATAGTTTCCTTAAACAAGCTTCTAGACATGCATATTGATGTAACATGAAAATAGTTTCATGTTTTAAATAATAAGTGATAAACTTCTCCATTTGTAAACCCTTGCAAGGAGCAATTCTGATAACAGACCACTTAGAACTCTCTTTTACAGGATTTTGTTTTCAAATTGATACACTAATAACTCAGAGGAAGCTATAATTTTGTGCTTATATTATGGTCTTTCAATGCTCAATCTTTTGGTGAAGGAAAAAAATAAGATCCAAACTCACTGAGCAGAACAAAGAAAAGAAATAGTATTGAGGATAAAAAAAGAATAATACAAGGTATATTTTGGTTTACTGTAACCTTCTCAAATTCAAGAGGAATTGGATTTTCTCCATTTGACAGCAAATGTGTCAAATGCTTCTGCTATAAAAGACAGGAAGCCGTGGGAATTTCAGATTTTTGTATGACCACCTGGCCTATTTTTTTTTCTTCCCTGAAAGTGGTACATAAGTAAGTGCCTATTTGTAATAAAATTCCTAATGATGGTTCTTTCCACAACTCAGGTGGAAAATATATGGTGGTGATGGTGGTGTCTGAGTCTGCAGAGATTGCTTATATAAAAACTGAGAAGAGCTTAGCGAATCATTTATCATTCTTAGCCTTTTCCAACGTCCAAGTCAAAGTAAGCTAAAGATTAGAGAAGGTAACAAGGAAGGGAGAGAGGGTCAGCTACATCAACAATATTCAAAATACTAAGATCATATGTGACTTTTTCTTAGAGATTTGAGTATTATTTTCTAATCTGATAACTTCTCAAAGAATGTTTTTAGCTAATAGTCACTCTATTTTCTAGATTAGGCCCAAATCTAAGGAGCTGTTTCAGAGATAATACAGTTTTTGTTTACATTGCTCCAAGATAGATCTAAAGCAATATGCTACAATTGTAGCTTCTCTACTATTTTGTACTTTGTGCAAAGCTGAGGCATCAGATGATGTAGAAATGCATGAAACATTTCCTTTGGGTGAAAAAACTGACCTGAATGAATATTCTTAAAATCTGCTCTCTGCAGTTTATATTCTTCTCCACTTGAAGACTTGAAAACTTTAAGCGCTATTTTATTAGAATTTTGACATAGGAACAAATTACGGAGGCTGTTTTTTTTTTTTCTTTCACTTTTTTTCCCCTTGGTGTTGATCAGGTAACCTCTATACGCTTGCAAATGATAAATGCTCATTTTACTTTCTCTTTTTTTAAACCATGTTACTAGCAAAAATCATTACTAACGGGCTGCTGTCTGTGCCACTGTGACCTCAAAGGAGAAAAATAAATGAATGACTTCATCATGAAAGCAGAAAAGCCTCATCAGAGAACATTTCTGGAGAGCATAATGCAAACTGGGGTATCTATTTAGTCATAATCGCTCTGTCTGAGAATGCTGTTCTCTCTTGGTAACCCTAATGCACATTAAAACTTTTTGTTTGAGTACCTAGTCCTTTGTTTCTCACACTTCAGTATGTATCAGAATCACACGGTGGGCTTGTTAAAACAGATTGCTGGACCCTCCTTCCTGAGTTTCTGATTCAGTAGGTCTGGGGCAGGGTCCAAGAATTTGCATTTTTAACTAACATCCAGGTGATTTTGCTGGGCAGAAACACTTTGAGAACCATTCACTCCTACTATAAACATGCAATTATTAATCTCCTCCTGTGAGCTAGGAATTGGAGGCCCGCCTCTGCCATCAGGGAGCTGAAGGTCTGTCTTCTGGGAAGTGAGCACTGTGTGTGGACTTTAAGTAAAACACATATCCTACCTTGGGCAAAGGCTCCGAGCACTGTGGCCACTCACAGTAGAGCAACTAAGAAGCTTTGGGTGTTGAGAGATGCCTTCTGGAAGATCTAAAATTCAAGCTGAAGCCTGAAAGATGAGTTAGGAGCTTTCTAGGAGAAAAGAGGTGGGGAGGGGAAAAATAGGTATATTGAAGAAAACTTGATTTTTTTTTTTTTACCATCGGTATTAGCCTAAAACCCCCCATTAATGTTAGTTCTCTAAAGGGAAAAATTATTTGCCTTAAAAATTTAATTGAACAATTACTCCTTAGAAAGGAAAAAAAGAATGGGAAAGGTGCTTTTCCTAGAAGGTTTCTCAGTCCAAAAAACTTCACTTCTATGCATGTAGGTTTATTTGAATTTGTACAAATGTTATAGCTGCTTTTGCTCTAGGCTTTCTCTTCGGAAAATCTTTCAATTTTACTGACACCTACATTTATTTACAAAATTATCCACCAAAGCAAAATATAAACACATGAGGATTTTCAGTATTTGGGGTTGGAGCCTATTGCTTTCATTTGCATTTGACTTCCCAGTTATTTGGAGGCTTATGCCTTCTACTTCTTCCAAGCTTACAGAAGGTGTGTGATAAATACAGTCAAAGTTTTAAAAATATTTTCTATTTTTAAGTAATGTGTTTCATTTTTTTTTCTCAGATCTAGAGTTGATCTAGCTCAAAAGGCATGTGATTATCTGGATTGTGTGATGCTTCTAGAAAACAAAATCTTAAGATGATAGTGACAGATGAAATGACTGTAGCTCCTGCCATTTTGGACCTTACATCTTAAGGGTGCAATGTGCAAATAAAACTATCCTGTATTTCATCTGCAGCCAACTTTTTCTGAATACCCTACTCTCTTTTAATTTTGTTTCCTACAAACTCTGGTATATCATTATCTGCATTTTACAGATGAAATGGGCCAAGAGGAGTTGACCCTGAGGCCACATGGCCACTATGTGGTACAGGCAATTATTAAAATACTCTATTTTGATCTGTTCGGTACTGTTTCTACTCTACCACATTACCAGGGAACCTTTAACTGCTTACACTTGCCTGGCCTGGCAGGATTCAGCAATGCATGAGGAAAGGCTCCCCTATGCTTGTCAACTTGAGTGGGCATCCCTTCCCTACATGGTTTCTTCTGACTTTGTCTTTGTACTTGCTTTGGAGATGAGTGATTTTCCTGTAGGCTGATGGTTTCCAGCTTTTTATTTTTTTTTTCCTTTTTGGTCTGAGGACATTTTACTTTGACGTACAAACAAGTACATAGGAGGCTATTTGAAAACCATAGCTCTAGGCCAGTGGTTCCTAACCTTGGCAGCTCTCCTGAGTTAGCTGAAAAGCTTTTAGGAGGTGAGTGTTCTGAGTCTCCCTCAGACTACCTGATTCAGAATATCCATTAGAAATCTACTAGGCAGTTGTGATGTGATCAGCCTGATTTGAGAGTAATGATAACTAACATTAGTAAGTCTTTATTCCTGCACACCAGATTGCTTTATGTGTAATTCATGGATTATCTCGTTTAATCCTGATGATACAGAACTAGCCAGTTGGAAGAACCACAGTTCAAACTCAGATGATCAGTTTTCAGATGTAGAGCACTCCACTCCCCTGCTGTAGGTCTCTGGCCCATGATGGCATTCCCTGCTGGGTCTTCTCTTTGCCTTCCACCCCCAACCAGGTATGTGCACCTTAGCTGGTTCTGCAATGGGGATGCCTGTTGCCAAGATACTAGATTCCTTGAAAGATCCTGTAGAAAAGTAGGTTATTTAAAAACGGTTGATAATGAAAATTTCTACCCGGAGTATGATATCAGATGAAAAAAAAAAAAAAAAAAAAAGGAAAAACAGCATGAGGTGGGTATGCTCTATCCACCCGCAGTCATTCACGAGGAATATTCTTGAGTAAGGCAGTAAGCAGAATTTGCAAACCAGATATAAATTTTCTAGAGTGAAACAGGCTATTTTGAGGATGCATTATAATTTCCTCTAAGCCCTGCCTGGTTGTCTGTCAAAGTAAACATTTTCCTGACACCGTGTTGGTGAGGAATTTCAAAACTCTCTTATGCTCTGATGAATTTTTTAAAAATAGTTGGGCAAGTCATACTGTTAAGCTTTCTAGACAATTTACAGTATCAGCATAAGCCATATTTTAATTTTTTATCAATAGTAAACTTTTTTCTCTAGTTGACCTATTTCTTTTTTATTTTTTTCTGTTTAAATTTTTATTTAAATTCTAGTTAATATACAGTGCAATAACAATTCCAGGAGTAGAATTCAGTGATTCATCACTTACATATAACACCCAGGGCCAATCACAAGTGCCCTCTTTAATCTCCGTCACCCATCTAGCCAGTCCCCCCCACCCTCCTCCCCTCCAGCAACCCTCAGTTTGTTCTCTATCTTTAAGAGTCTCTTGTGGTTTATTTCCCTCTCTCTTTTTCTCCCTCCCCCCCATATGTTCACATTTTGTTTCTTAAATTCCACATATGAGTGAAATTATATGGTATTTGTCTTTCTCTAACTGACTTATTTCACTTAGCATAATACATTCATGCTCCATCTACATCGTTGCAAATGGCAAGATTTCATTCTTTTTGATGGCTGAGTAATACTCCACTGTACCTTGAAAAACAAAAACCTATCTTGCCTTTTAGCGGTTGTTCTTTCTCCCTACAGCAGCTGTAGAGTTGGGAGGGAGGACATGGATTTGGAAGTCAGCTGACTTGAGATCAGAGCTTGGCTCTGCCACTAACTGGCTTCATGACCTTGGGCAAGTTGATGAAATGCTCTGAGCTCTCCTTATCTGTGTAACTGGGACTATTCACGGCCACCTCGGGGCGGGGGGGGATTTTGGTGAAGACCCCCTGGCTAACCTGAGTGGGGGCAGCAGCAAAGAAACCTGCTTTGTGGGAGGAGCTCAGCATTAGCTCCTTGCTTCTCTACCTGTAGAGCTTTGATTCTTATCACTGCAGTGTCTATTTCGATCTTGGTCTGCTCTCGTTCTAGGCCTTGGAAGAGAACTTGTTCCTGGAATCATAGACTTGTGAATCTAAGGTTTGCTAATGAAATCATAAGTGAAGATTGAACTTCCTCGAGCTGTGTTTGTGCAAGTTTCTGTATTTCTAAAAGAAAAATGTTGAGTAAATTTTTACTGCCCATTCTTTAACCCTCCTCCTTAGAACCTCTGTTAATTTGATTTACTCATTTCCTTGTAATTCTGGTTTTCCTTTTTTTGCTTCATAAATGCTTCTGCAGATGGGGAGGAATTTCAGGTTTCAGCTCTGTAGGGAAACCAACCAAACCTTTCCATAGCTCAGATAAGTTGTTATGAAGAGAGGGCATTGCTCCTTGTTTTACATTATTCTTCTTCTGATGATATCTTTAGAAATATTCAAATGGTCCTTTACTCAAAAATAAGGAGAAGGCTCTGGGCTCATTTATTTTGAAATAGAGACGGTTTCCTCAAAAAAATGCTGACAGCGGAAACTCTTTATGATCTTGGCGATTGTAACATATAATAATGGCATGACATTTTGCATTGAAGCAGGTTTTCCCTGTAAATTCTTGCTACTTTTTGGGAAAATTCACTGCAAGTTGGTAAAAAAAAAAAAAAAAAAAACCTACATTCTATTATATATTTGTCACAGCTTCCAAGTAAAAAGTCGTAGTCAAGCTTGAGATTAAACAATCCTATTCACATTTGAGAATAAACAATTTAACCTCAAACATGCTTCATTGATGACAGAAAAGGTACATCATTTCCATAATTTGTTTTTAGAAGGACTCATGTAGAAACTGTATCATTTTTAATTAAAACTTACTTGCTAAGAGCACTTTTTTTTATTTTGTGGAAATTATTCTTAACAGTGAAGTGTGGGTTAGTAGGTAAGAGCTATAGAGAATATAAATTCACCTTAGTGCCCGCTCTTATGTTCATTATGGGCCTGCAAAGACAAACACCCCGGATCCAGAAGAGCAGCATTTGCAGAATCCAGAAGTGTTTAAAAAGTGGATTATATTTTCATGATGTAGTTTAGCTAACTAGACAACTTTTGTCATGGTAAAATGGTGATGAAGTCTAAATTCAATCCATGCAGGACAAGACACATGAGCTACAATGTGTGAAAAATGGCCTCAAGTGATAGGTTTTTACTGAACAAAATTCACGGTGATAACAACTGCTTACCTTTTCACAGTGACACTTACTAGAACTTATGAGAATCATAACAGGTAATCTCTTTCTAAAGGCAATATAACTTTGTATCAGCCGCAGGATTGTGTGTGTTACTGGTAAGGTGTATAGTCTGTCTTGTTTAGTCTGGACACTGCCATGTTGGTTGTCATAAAACCAATTTAAAATTCTTACCTGTACATTACACAGTCTCATTTCTTTCCATGATTCATAATTTTAGATGTTCTAATCTTTAATGGAGGGATTTAAAATTGATTATGAGATGTATATATTCATTCTCGTGTTCATTTGGAATATACAAGTTTTTAGCCTCTTTCAAATTCCCTATTCAGTATTTTGCAGAGTTGAAATATGAGTATAAAAATAGTAGATTTTTTAATGCTTTTGTATAGGCTCAGGAGAGTCCTTCCTGCAATATCTAGCTGGAAAGGTAATGAACTGTAAAATATGTTGAAATGATTGGGGATTAAAAATCTCTGGTGTGTAGTGACAGTGCAATTATATTCCACAGTAAAGGTTTCTTGTATTAAGAGTAATAAATAAAACTTATTTTTTCCCACTGTGATTGGTTGTCACCACCATAATGATAGCTTTGACCTTCTTCCTTTTCAAATGTCGTTAGCCTGTGACCAAGTAGTCAGGCTATAGCAGAATGCTGTGGAAACCTAAGTACAAAGTGAGAATTCTCACAAACCCACAGCGGTGAAATCTGAGAGTACAGTAGATGCCTTTCAGACTTCTGCCGAAGTGTTGCTTTTTAAGCGTGGTGGGCATACTTTGTTCTTGTTATTTATCGACTCCTGTTTCTGGGTTTGGAATTCCTGCTCCTCAGCTCAGGTTTACAGCACTGCCTATCCTCGAATATACACTGTGTGAGTAAATGGACCCTACTGGCTCTGCAGTCCCGAGAAGTCAAGCTCCTGAGTAATGCTTCTCTGGAAATAAAGTTAAACAAAAATGTAAATCTGTGTCTATGGACTTAAAATTTTAGAAGATCGGAATCCTTCTCATTTTTCTTTGGTAAGCAGGGCAAGGGATTTAAGATGATATACAAACTGGTAAGTTTGCCTTTTTTCAAACGTGAGGCCATTGTCAAAATTACTTTAAAGGGTCAAACTGAAGAACATCACATTTGCTGGCTGGTACTCGTGGCCTTTACTCCATTTTAATTCCCTTTAAAAACAAAAACAAAAAAAATCTTTTTTTCATCTGAAAAGTGAATGTCGTGAAGTATCTCCAGTGCAAGACTCCTGAATAGCGTTGCGCCATATTTATTCGTTAGAATTATGTGCCAGGTTTTGTCTCCCTTTCCTATTAAGCCCCATTTGTCTGTCTAGAAGGTCAAAGGAGCAGCTGCCTCCGGGGCGACCTCCATGCACCTCTATTGTTTTGCTCGTGCAAGGGTACTAACTCTTTCCTTCTTCCTGGAGACCTGCAGGATTGTCCTTTCAAAGCATTTACCCTCTCGTAGGTCAGGGAGCAAGAAGGACAACTGCTTACATGTTCCTGTAACCCCTGCTGCTGTAAGATACAGTTTTGTCATCCATTGCCATCTGGATGACTTGATGTTTTCTCTTAATAATCTCACCATTCACAAGTGCAGTGAGCAAAAAAAAAAAGGGGGGGGGATGCAGATATGCACTCCTGCTTTAAAAATCGTTATGCTTTTTGAGTGGTTACTCCCCTGGGTAAATGCCTCAAACTCATTTGCTCCATTGTAATGAGTTCTGAAGCAAATCTATCCCTTGTAAGAGTAACTTGGATTGCCCCACCCCACTTTTAATAAGAATGAGAGTTTGGTAGAACATTTGCTACAATTGAGTGGCCTCTTGGTCCAAATTTCTGTGAACCTAAGATAATCAGGAAGAAATTCCTTTACTTTACTGGAACTTTGCAGTTGCACTGGGGTAGGTAGATAATGAAAGAGTGAAGCATTGAAATGTGCCTAAATAACATGCTGTTACAAGCCTTATGATAGATTTGTGTTTGACTTAACAGCTTTTGGAACCTAATAAAAAGAACTTAATTGACAATTTCTTGAAATTGCTAAGAAAACCTAGTGATGTTGGTAGGGTATAATAAGGAGTTTCTCATCACTGTCTTCAAGATTGAGCCTATACAAAAAAAAAAAAAAAAAAAGGATTTATCTCTGTGGTAACTCTAAGTAATTGATATACAGACAAGGTTTGGTTCCAATTTGCCAGCAATAAAGTTGTAATAGGGTTTTCTCTGCAATTTTAGCCTTAATGTGCTCATTCCAAAGAGCGGTATTTTTCCAAGCGAACAAATAACATCAGTAAAGCTTACGATCAGTAATAGCCCCATACTCATGCTCGCATTAAACTTGTTAAATCAATTCACTAGACACTTTCTAAAGTGGACTGTCTGTTTACTTTGACTTGCACCCTATGTGGATGATCCATCAGTTACATTTATTTGAATGATCTTTACATTCAAAATTGGTAATTATTCATGCTTGATTGTGGTTATGAATGAGCCTCTTTTTTTTTCCTCTTGTTTTGTGGCTGCTCATTATTCAGTCTTTGGTGTTTGAAGGCTATGAATGTTTAGTGATACTAACTACTTAAGTGGGGATATTTTTGCCTCTCCAAAAATTCATATGCATCCTTGGTTGCATAAATACTGTAGATAATATCTTCCACTGACCTCTTACCCTTATTCAGAAGGTCTTGTTATTCTTGAAACACACAGACACATACATACACGCACATATTTATCAAAATGGATATGGATTCTAGTTGTGCTACCAAAGATAGGCTATATAGTCCAACGGGCACAGAAGATGTTAGACCAGGAAAAGATAGCTGGTGTTCCAGAAAACATTTTGGGGAGGTAGGCAATTTACTAATCCTGCTTCCTTTTTCACTGGAGCAAGCTGAGCCTGCTACGGCACGCTGCCTTTTGTCAGTAAACACAAAGAGAAATCTCAAAGCCATCAATCTTCCTTATCAATACTACTCAGTGTGATTTTTTTTCCTAGCCATTTTCCTTTTCCTTTTCCTATCCAGAACTTCATTTTTCTCAGTGTCCTTTCAGTTTGGCCGTGAACGAGTTGAGGGTCAGGTAGGTAAAACAAAATTAATACTGTAGATTTGCAGACTGGTGTACTGTTTAGGGTTTGGTGAATGTGCCTCCATATACAGAAGTCAAATGGGGTGAAAAGGACATTTTCTGAATAAACTGAATTGCCTGCCGCTGTCTGCACTGGGTATGATGATGGCCATTGTGTTGCATTGTACGGTGGGCACCATAGTTGTCCCAATGACTAGAAAGGCTAGTCCCCCCCTTAATCTATCCTATGTGTGGCTTATCTCTGTCCTTAAACCACGTCTTTATTTTCCATACTTAACTGTATTTCATAGTCTTCTTTTATTTTAAATCAGGTATGTTATGCAGCAAAGACATTGTCTCAGAGCAAATGTGAAATAAACCTTCAATATAATCTAACAGATGGCTTTAAAAATGTATTAAATCACAAAAACAATATGCTCCTGCTCCAATTTAATAGTAATAATGTTTTCTTTGATCACAAGGAACAACAGTTCTGAGAAGGAGTCTAGTACCAATACAGGTCTTTGGCTTGCGTTTTATTTATTTTTTTTTAAGATTATTTATTTATTTATTTGACAGAGAGAGACAGCGAGAGAGGGAACACAAGCAGGGGGAGTGGGAGAGGGAGAAACAGCCTTCCTGCGGAGAAGGGAGCCTGATGCGGGGTTTGATGCGGGGCTCGATGTGGGGCTCGATGTGGGGCTCGATCTCAGGACCCTGGGATCATGACCTGAGCTGAAGGCAGATGCTTAACGACTGAGCCACCCAGGTGCCCCTGACTTGCATTTTAAATTTAAATTTTAAAAACTTGCCTCTCTGCTTTCTTGCTATTTTAGAGGGGGACCCGACCCAATTTCTTCTCGTTCTTGGGCTTTGAAGCACATTATAATTCATTTGACTGTTTTTGACTACTTTATGTCCCACGTTCAAAATTGAGGGGAAAAACTTATCATTTAATGGGTATTTGCACCTCTCTCTTTTTTTTTGTTTTTGTTTTTTGTAATAAATTCATTAGGTTAATATTTCTATTGTGTTGAAGGCTGTGACAAGCTAGTGTGATTTATCTAGTGTCTATAAGCAAATTGTACATCCCTGTGAGGTGCATGAAGAGTTTCCAGGAATCAGGGTATATCCCATAGGACTACATTTCTACAAGAGATCATTTTATTTCCTCTTGAGTCTGTAGGTTGTTAGTCAGATGCATCTTTGGCTCTTGTAGGATAAGATTCAAATTAGGTAGATGGATGAAGACTCTGGTGGAAGTTTTCTCTACGTTTGACTGACAGGTATGGATGCATAGCATGTGCATATCTAACCAAGGATCTAATGTATAGAGGGACTATTCTGTGTTTTACATCGTTACATATGTCATCTCCCTGAATTTAATAGGCAAAATGACCATGATATGGTTATTCTTAGTCCTCTTTAGAGGTAAGGAAACTGAGAGACAGCAATTAAACAGCTTTTCTATTTACCCATAGCTAGTACTTGGAGGACCCAGAATTCCAATGTAGGTCTAGCCAATTGATTCTCAAGCCTCTGATTTTTATACATTGTTACTCCAGGACAAGTCAGTTTTTAGGGGGCAGGTCACTTCCTATTAGGAAAAGCAACTCACCACAACTGATTTCCCAGCAGAAATTGGGCTTCCTGGGTTCCATTTCCAATGATTGCTTTTCTGACCTTTTTTATGTTGTGTACTCTGCCCCTCGTCACCCCATATATCACTTTCTTTTTGTTGGTTTTCTCCATTGGCCCCAAATCATGATTTTTCCTGCTTTACATCTCCATGATGAGTCATTCATTATGCTCCATGGTGGGCTTTATTTCCTCCATTTGCCTTTACATGTCAATGTTTCCCAGGTTCCTGTTCCTCTTCCAGCCTCACGCTAGGTGGTCTTCAGTCTTTTGAGGTTTTATCTACTACCTAGCTGCACAGGGCAATTCTGTACTCCTACCCTAGTTTTCTTTCTAGAGTTCCAAGTGCATACATTCATCTCTGTACTGTGCCTTGTGTCCTGATTTATCATAGGCATCTCAAATTCAAAATGTCTAACGGTAAACTCAGTATCATCTAAAACCTATTTTTCCTCTTGTGTTTGCTAGCTCAGTAAAAGGAATCCCCATCCCCCTAGGCACCCAGGCAGAAACTGGGAAGTTAACTCAAGCTCTCTCTCTCTCTCTCTCTCTCTCTGTCTCTCTCTCACTCAAGCTGGTTGAATCTGCCCTCTGCTTTGTTTGAACCTGCCATTATTTTCCCATCTGGATGGTACTGAACCCTAACTGGAGTCTTGACTTCAGCCTCTCCTCTCTCCCTCCCTACTGCCATTCCAACTTTCCGTAGAGCTGCCTCCATAGTCCTATTTCTAGAAAGAAAACCTATAAATATCACCTTCTTACAAAAAAAGTTTTTTCCTTCGCTTTTCTTATATACAAAAAATAAATAGCCTTCATAACCTGAAATCTGACTGCTTTTCTAGTCCTCTATTTTGCCACTCCTGTCCTCAAGACACACCTTACTTCCAGCCGTAGCAGACTTCAAGTGTAATGAATTTGCTCCTGTTTCTTTTACCTCTTTCTCACTCTGTTGACCCGAATGACTTAACCTTTCAGTGTCCCCTGGGATACCTAGGTGAGAGGTCTCACACTTCCCCATCTTCACTCCCAAGACTGAGGCCCTTCCCATACCAGTTTGATAAATTTTTATTGCCTGTTTACTTTTCACTTTCTTCATGCCTTGTATCTCTGTATCCTCAAGGCCTGGTATACTGCCTGGCATACAGTAGGTGCTCATTAGGTAAATGATACTGAATAATGGCTTGATGTTTTAGGAGAATCAGTCTTTGAGGCCACCAGTCATAAAGCCATTTATAAAGCTACATAGTACAGTAACTTTGCTTAGCTACCTCTTTGCTTTTTTCAAGCAATGGAAAAAACATTGAGCAGCCTACATAATCAGTGACATTTTTTTTCATTGGTCAAAGTTCTGGAGGAATTATCAAATATGAAATGATTCAGAACTTGGTTATACTTCATGAATGTGAAATGTATGGGGAAACTCGTGTTGGATATAAGTCATTGTGAAACCTATGGAAGTCTGTATTTATGGACTATGTCAAGAGATGCTCTAATCTTTCTGGGAACTTGGGAGGAATTTTTACAGGAAACCAGTTGTAGACTTACCCAGTCTTTATTTATCCCCATTTCTGGAAAAATATTAAGAATATGTTGGCTGGGAAAATTCAGATTAGGGAACATGCCAAAAACTTACATTAATAGGAAGTATGCTTTTTTTTTAATATGGTTTCTTTCTTTTTTTTTTAAAGATTTTATTTATTTGAGAGAGAGAATGAGAGAGAGAGAGAGCATGAGGGGGGGAGGGTCAGAGGGAGAAGCAGGCTCCCCGCTGAGCAGGGAGCCCGATGCAGGACTTGATCCCGGGACACCAGGATCATGACCTGAGCTGAAGGCAGTCGCTCAACCGACTGAGCCACCCAGGCGCCCAATAGGAAGTATGCTTTTGACCTTGTTCTTCTTCAGTGATATGTTCCTTTCCAACCCAATACACTACAGTTGCCATAGGAACTTTGAAAATAACCCTGTTTTGAAATTGCTTAATGCTTGTCTTTACTTTGTAATTTGGGTACTGAGCAGAATGTCTACCGAAGTCAGTTGTGAGAAGATAGTCCTGCTAGTGCTGTTCATAGGTGATACTCCTAAGTATAGTGAAAATTTGGAAATATGTCCATATCTGTGAAACTATTCATTCTCATTTAATTTACATATCTTTTGTAAAAAATAGAGAAGTGAATGCCCAGTCGCTTTTTTTAGTAATATAATGATCACAGTAGGAACCAGATTAGCCGGACTAGAGTGTTTCTAAATCATGGACTCTTTGAGTTGGAAGGACTCTGTGAAATCATTTAAAGTGTATTTTTTCAAGGCTCATTTGCCAAGTGGGCTGTTAATTTCCTTCTTTTCCGTGATCCTGGTTTTTGTCCTCAACTTTGAGCCAGCTCTCTCATCCAGTGGGAGGTGGAGGGACTCGGCCCTATCTGCCCCTACTACACATTAACACCTTCAAATGTGAATTTCTGAAGATGGTCTATCTTTCATCTTGGAAGGTCAATTTCAGTCACAGGTCTTTGTCTCCTACTTCCCCAGCGCCCTGTGTGATGTCTCTCACTAGGTGCCAGCAACTAGATAGGATTCATTGAGGATGTGCGGTAGACTGATCAACACGTTGCAAGAGGTTTTCATATCTATGGTTTACAAAAGTCTAGGGCCAGTAAAGGGAGTTACTGTTACTTGTAAAGAAAATATGATGCCCTCAAAGAGAGCTGCTTTTCAGGCCAAAAGGGTAAGTAGAAACCGTTTGTTTTGAGGTAAATCTGTGTTATGGCGATAGAAATAGTTCTGTAAAATCACACATAAAAAGTAGATATCCTGTTTCTTTAAAACAAGAACCAGAAGATTACTGTAGGATTTACTTGTAGATTTCTGTTTAACCATTTAACATTTGTCTAAATATATTTAGGTAGATTTCAGTGAATTTCAGTCCCTTAACAACAAAACCTTATCCATTTTGACCACAGAAATTGGTTTAATAAGCAATGCATTTAATCATAGGAAAACTTTCTCTCTTTTGGGGGGTGAGTATAAATAAATAATTTCACTCATTTGGAATGGATTGTAATTATTTTGACTTTGTTTTCATAAATTATGAATGGTAACAGATCCAATTTAAATCTAGGAAATGGTGAATTACCAGTAATTCTACTAATTAGATTTTAAGATCTACCCCAAGTATTACCAATTTCAGTTTGCTCATAATTTTGTGATGAATTAGGATATAATCCAAGGAGACCCTTTCAAAACAGATTCGTTTTGTTTTGCTTCATACAGGCCATTATAATTTTTTGTTTGTTTGTTTTAGAAGAACACAAACCTGCAGATAAATATGCTGCAATTTGCTTCTGCTCAACTTGAGTGTATATGCTAACTTTATTTCCTTCAAATGCAATTTAATTTGAACTTAAATATTAGTTCATTATACGATACTCTTGGCTTTCCTTTTCTAGCATAATTTTAATGTCAATTTTGTTTGTAAGGCAAGTGCTCTCCAGATTGTATTTTGAAGGAATGAATGACATGTGAAGCAAAAATTATGGAAATCTGTGGCGGATGTCCTTCAGAGGTCATTTAGCCATTGTCCTCATTTTATAGATAGGAAAGCAGATCCCTAGAAAGTAAAGGGACAAAAAGAATTGAAGTCTGGCTTAAGTTCATAGATGGATTCCTCCTCAAGTGTAGTGTCAAACGTTGGTTTACGTCAGGGCTAGAGATCCTTTCAGAGGTTCCTAGTCTGCTTTTTCTCTTATCCTGCTAGGCACCATCCCCAAACATGACCTCTTTCCCTATGCTCTGATCCCCTCTAGCTCACTCTTCCTTCTCCACTAAGGAATGATGTTCCTCATTCCAACTCCTTCTGAGACTAAGGTATCAGGCAGGACCACCTCAGCTTCTTGCTTTCACAACTGTGGTTGTAGCTCTGTGTATGCCCTCCCTCACCCCTACTGTTGTTTTACCAAGAGTTAACCCCTGTGTTAACCTCTGTGTTCTCCAGGACTTGTGCCTTGGTCCCCGAGTTAGTCCCCCTCTTCTGTAATTGAGGCTTCCTCTCTCCTCTGGTACCCAACCACAGCACTTAACTCTCTCCTTGGGCCTCAAGACAGTCCTAAAATACAGAGCTGCTGGTGAAATACTTGTATCCAGTATGTCTAAAGACTTAAATTTATTCCTTATTTGACTAAAAGCTGTGTCTACGTTCACGTGTGCTGATGGAGTTGCTTTTTTGCTCAAATGAAGAATAAATTATGCCATGGGAATAGATCAATTTTGGAAAACGGTGTAAGGAACGTTTAAGTTCTCAAAATGTCTTCTGTTGGTTACCACTGAGTGTGGCTCTTTTCTAAAATCTCCCATTAACTGGTCACTCCAGGGAAAGATGGCTTATCACAATTGAAGAAGTTATTCTTACTTGCTTGTTCCCCAAAATAAAAGTGAATTTTATTTTTTTTATTTTTTTTTTTTTTTTTTTTTTTTTTTTTTTTTTGCTATTACACTGCAAAGGAGGAAGGCCACAATCCTTTGTCAAGGGTAGATTATATGCCAGGGGTCGTATAGGAGTCATTTTGGATGATATTTTGGTTTACTTCATTTTTTGGAGTGTGATAGAGATTGTAATAAATTTAGGCACATTTTTTAGGACTTTCTAATTCCAGCAGAAATCTGAATCACATTTTGATTGGCACTTTTTGAGAGTAGCAAAGAAAATTGAGAACAATCAGTTCAATATTTTTATTGTTGCTGTTATTAAGATACTTAGGAAATCAAGAAGGTTAAACCGATTGGCTAAATAGTATACTGAATTCTTGTAAGGAAGTTGTAGTAATTTCAAGTGGAGATGGTGTTATATTTTAGGACTACCTTTTATACCTGGCTCTTTGTCCTTCCTATTTGGGTAAAATGAATGTAGGTGGGACTATGATAAACTGAAAATAGAAAACTTCCCAAGTGGTTGATTAGAATTGTACTCTCCATTGATGTGATGAAATGTGTACAATGAATTACTTCGGTGTTGTGAGTATTCATAGGACCTGACCTGATCAAAACAGGGCATGTTGATTGTTATCTTCTCTCTCATCCTAGACCTTTCTGGGTCATCCTCATTTTTCCTCTCTACTTCACTGACTGTATTCCCTGTCTCATGTGAATGAAGGAAATGCTCACCTTTCTTGCTCTTTAAATATTTCTAGTTCTGTTACATTCAGGAAAGGATGGCCTGCAGTTTGGGATTGGATTTTTCTGCCAGTTTGTGGAGAATCCTGTCTTTCAATCTCCTGATGCAGAGTTTGAGCTTCATTGTTCTTAGTTCAGTTTCTTCTAGACACCAATTCCAATTTTATCTCCTGTTCCTTCATTTCATTTTTTTTTTTTACCTTGTAGAAGGGAGTAGTACAATGAAAAGTGACAATGACCACTCATTCCTCCTGTTCCAATTCATAAAATGGTTCTCAGATTATCTACATACCAGATCCTTGTCTCACCAATGGAATAGAAATATGGTTTTTACTTACATGACTTTACTTTAAAAAAAAAATCCACAATTGCTTCTCTTTATTCCTGCTAGGTCTTAAACAGATGAAATAGGCAAAACACAAGCATGAATTAAAATCTCAGTTACTATTCACAGCCACCCTGATAATTCATGTTAAGGAACACATGTGCTAGGCAACACTCATGAAATGTTTTGGTGCAGGGAAGGGCTGGAGATAAAGATTTTAAATGTAAATAATATAAAAAAAATTTTTGTTCTTTTTATTTTTAAAAGGAAGAATCACACCGAAGTGGGTAGGAATAAGTGAGATCGTGAAACCTGTCTATTGAGTTTCAGTGTTCAAATGATTTGTTAATGATGATTCTCAAAATGTCATGGCAGATTCATAGTGCTAGTGATGAACGTTAAAAATAAAAAGTTTATAATCAGATAAAACCCAGTCTGACCATATCTGTGTATTGATTTTAAACTACTAAGATAAATAATAAAGTGCTCTTAATTATAAGTAAAAAACTTAAAAATACATATATAAATAAGCAGTAGCAACTTAGCCATGAAACTGGCTGATGAATCTGGTGGACTCGGTGAGATATAGGAGCAAAGGAGGAGGAAGCACAGAACAGTACGGGAACCTCCACATAGGGACGCAGAGCCACTGAACCAAATGGGTCACGCAGTCTGAAAGCCAAAAGCCTATTGCATGCATGGTTATTTTGTTGGCCCTGGGAACCTCAGTGCGTGGCCGTCTTCCTTTTACATAAATTCCTTCCAAAGACTAGTGTCTGACTTTAACATCTCTTTATCCCAAACACCACCTTTCCCTAAGGAATAACCTTCGTTCTTTTATTACGTGATGAGATCCTTAGATCCTTATGTTCGTACCTTGAGAGAGTGAACTTAGATTTTTGAACATTTGGTTATGATTTGTTGGCATGTACTTAAATGAGCTAAAAAAAAATCTTTAAAATAAATCATTTCTACCTGTTCAACTTTTTTTTTTTTAAAGATTTTATTTATTTATTTGAGAGAGAGAATGAGAGAGAGAGAGAAAGCACATGAGATGGGGGGAGGGTCCGAGGGAGAAGCAGACTCCCCACCGAGCAGGGAACCCGATGCGGGACTCGATCCCGGGACTCCAGGATCATGACCTGAGCCGAAGGCAGTCGCCCAACCAACTGAGCCACCCAGGCGCCCCCACCTGTTCAACTTTTGTTGCCATTGGGAGTGGGGGCCCAGGAGGAGGTTAAGATCAGCCTGACTTTCAGGTTGCTCCTGTTATTCTAAATTACTATTCAAGTCCCCATCTTGCCCTAAAGTAATGATAGATCTGACCACACACTTGTATATTGAGCAGAAGGACTCAAATTAAGTTTATCTTTTCTCTTAAGTTAAATCACTGCTTCAGTTTTCTAGTATTCTTTCAATCACTTAGACTTTAAATTTGAGAATCATCGTTAACAGATCACTCTCTGTAACATTTAAACTTTGAATCGATATTTTACCTACATTCAATTTCAGGTTTATTCTTCTCTGTTTCTGGCCAACAACAGTTTGTCTGGGCCCTCGTATCCGTATATACCAAGTACTCATCTAACCTCTCTAACTTCTTCCTCCTTCAATTAGAATCCTGACCTATTTCCATTGGGGAGGGGGTGGGGTGGAGGTGTCCTTTCCCGTTTCAGAAACCCACCACAGCTGCATTTGCCTGTTGAGTGAAGACAGTTCATGTTTACTTATGGTGATAATGCTATGTTTGTATATATCCATATAGCCCTTTAAAGTTTTAAAGTGTTGTACTACTTTCAGGTATACAAAATGCTTTGACATTTGTATAGTTGTGAAATGATCATCACAATAAGTCTGTTTACCATCTGTCATTACACAAAGTTACATTTTTTTTTCTTGTGATGAGAGCTTTTAAGATTTACTTTCTGGGGACACATGGGTGACTCCGTCAGTTAAATGCCTGACTCTTGATCTTAGCTCAGGTCTTGATCTCAGGGGGGTGAGTTCAAGCCCTTGCATTGGGCAACACGCAGGGTGTGGAGCCTAATTAAAAAAAAAAATTACTTTCTTAGGAACTTTTAAACTGACAGTATTATTGACTGTCGTCCCTTTGCTGGACATTACATCCCTATAACTTATTTGTTTTGAAACCCATTGCAGGGTAGATAGTCTTATTCCTCTTCTAAACATGAAGAAACTAGTGCAAATATATCTGCTATCAGTCTCCTATGTTCCTTTCCCCATATTTCTCTTCCCACTTGGAATACCATCCTGCCTTTCTTCTGTTTATCCCAGTGCCAGCAGTTCTTCAAGAAGCCCCACAAATGCTACCTCCCCAGTGAAGGTTTTTCTAATTCTCTGTAGGTAGCAGTCTTTGTTATTCTTCCTGAATTGGTTGTATTTGCTAAATAAAACATTGTATTTAATCAAACGGACTATTTATTTGAAGAAAACCCAGCTCTATAGGCTTTTATTTTTAGATTCCCTTGTTCCTTCCTCGATGCATTTTTGTTTTGTTTTGGGGGCTTTTGGTTTGTTTGTTCGCACTCTATAAGCTATTCTAATTGTCACATTGGTGTTAGGAAGACAAAGATGATATTAGTGTCTACTAGACACAGACCAACTCCAGTCTCTCATGGTAAGATACATCCATTATAACATAGATTTAAGACAGTAATTTTTCAAAGAAGCAATTGTGCCAGTAAAACAATGTTTGTTTTTTTGTTTCCTTGTTTAAGTAGGCTCCATGCACAGTGTGGAGCTGAGTGTGGGACTTGAACTCACGACCCTAAGATCGAGACCTGAGCAGAGATCAAGAGTCGGACACTTAACTGACTGAGCCACCCAGGCACCCCAATCAATGTTTATTTTTTTACGTTCATGCTTCACAGATTTAATATTTCATTTAAGCATTTTCCTCAGTTTAATATAAAGTCAAAGGTGGTATTTTGAGTCTTTCAGGTATTCAGAATCTAAACCTAGTTAGTAACTGGCAAGTTAACATTTCAGACCGTCATAATACCAACTCTGACATAACAGTTTTATGTGTCAAAGTAATTTTCCTCCAATACACTTTTTTCCATGTAAGAAGTTAGGTAGTTTTATTTCTATTCTAAAGTAATGGACTTTGAAATTCAGACATCATCTTATCCTAAAGCAATGTTGGGAAATAGTGGTGGTATATATTTTGTTATAGGAATTCTTGGCTCGTGGGCTTAGCAACAATCACGAGGAGTTCCTGCTTGCCTTGAGAGCAAGGAGAGAAGTTTTGGAAATGTGCAGTATTTGGTAACAGGTAATGAAGAAGAAAGTTCAGCTCATCTGGAGTTGAAAATAAACTACCTGCTAGTAGTTTGACAGAAAGAAAAAGGATTGGCATTAAAAATGGCTGTGTCCTCTTTAGATTTTAGTTTTGTTTTAAACTAGACATATTCGAAAGGTCTAAGTAAAGAGAACAATTTTTAACAAGCATCTTACCTTTTAGAAAGCAGCATGTGTTAAGACTTTCATGGTGGCTCAGTTGGTTAAGCATCCAACCCTTGATTTTTGCTCAGGTCATGATCTCAGAGTCTTGAGATCAAGCCATGCATTGGGCTCCATGCTGGGTGTGGAGCCTGCCTAAGATTCTCTCTGCCCTTCTCCCTCTGCCCCTCCACCACTCCATCTCTAAAACAGATAGATAGATAGATAGATAGATAGATAGATAGATAGATAGATAGATAGATAGATAGATAGATAGATAGTAAAAAGACCTTCGTGGTGTTGGTATTTTTGCCTCTCTTCTTACCATCCTAGATGTTGCTATTAGAAATTAATCCTGGGAGAAGCTTTTTGCCTAATATGGTGTTGATAGTCTCATAGTTAAATTGTAAAGACACACTGTGCTTCCTAAGCCAAGAAATATAAGTGTAGTGAGTACAATTCCTCTTTTTATGCCATTGTTTTAGATTTCTTTCAAGTTCAATATAGAACCAGATGGATTACATGCAGAGCATGATAAAGTTGATTGATTGAGCAGCTTGCCAGGACCTGAAAGGTCATATTTTCACCTTGATTCATTGAAATTAGGTAGGCACACAATTTAAGTGATTTCCATCAAATCATGATGAAATGTTAAAATTGTTACCTTGGACATATTTAATAACAGTAAAACATTGCCCGTTTTCACTTTGCCACAATCATTCATGGCATTCTGTTAGATTTTTTTTTTTTTAATTTACAGATTCATCAACTCAATATGAAGAGTTCTTTTAATTTGTAAGGGAAATATCTTAAGGAAACCAAAACAAAAATTTTAGTTTTTAAATGGAAATAATGGAGTGTGGTTTGTTAAAAACAGATTTGAAAAGGTAACTGATTTGAGAATGACCTAATGCATATGAGAGAGCTGTTTTTTTTTTTTTTTTTTTTTGAGAGCTGGTTTTTAAAGACAATAAACCTGAACACTTGCATTTAACATTGTACACATTGATGTGTGGATTATTAATGGCCTGTACACACACACACACACACACACACACACACACACACACACACACAATTTAACTAGATTTTACTCAAAGAGGTAGATTTAATTAGAGGAGTTAGTGTCTGAAAATGTAATAGGAATATTTGAGAAATGGATGAAATTTGTCTTGTGAACTCCCTCTGCTGAGCTGCTGCCTGGCTTCCTTTTAGCAAATTCCTTTCACACAAGCATGAATGAGAGAAGGCGCTCAACAAAAGCTCATTTCCTTCTTTTCCTTTTCCAGCCTTCAGTCACAAGAGTGGCTTGCCTTCATGACTCCCTGCTTCATCAGGGCTCTCTGGTTTCCTTTCTTGGGGAATCCCTCAGAGACCCAGGATCTAAGGCCTCCAACTACAGTAGCCCGGTTCCAACTTCTCTTACCCCTTCCTTGTTCCTAGCATTTGTCTCCATGAGTTTCTCTCAGTGATTGTTCATATTTCTTGAGTTAATATGGCAAAGAGCCTGGTGGAATGACAGGCAAAGCCTCCATAACCATAGCAGCCATCATCAATGGAGAGCGCTGTATGGACCTCTGGTTTGGTTCCTAGAAACAGGCCCCTCTCTACTGTCTGCTTCAAAGTTGCCGCTCTGATGGGGGAGATACTCAAGCCTAGTCCCACGGCCAGCATCTTTAAGGGGATGGAAGCAACAAGGGCCATTTCTAATCAGATGCTGGGATTAGCTTAACGATTCTGGTTTCTGAAGTATAATCCTAAGATTCTGCCACTGAACTCTTTGGCCTTATTTCAGAGAACTGTAAAGCAGATTTAATAAGTATGGGACTTGACACTACTTACTTCTCAATTTAATGAGTATTAACTCCTTCATGGAGTTTTCTTAGGGAATCTTATTCTCCTCATTTTTACAGTATAGTCTTCGACCTATGGGTGTGGTAGTCTCTTTTCTCTGGTAACAAATTTTCCCTTTTCTGTGTTATTTGCTAAAAGCAAGGTATTTAATTTTTTTATAATAGCAAATAAAGTATAAGCAAACATGGACTGTGCCAGACTTTGTTTCAGGTGTGTTCACTCACACATTCCACAGCAGTCCTAGGAAGGAAGTACTGTTTTTATATACTTGAGAAAAGTGAGGTACAGAAAGAGTAGTCACTCACCCAGGGTAAATCATGGAGCCATGCAAACCCAAGAAGTATGACACCGAAGCCCAAGTCTCTTATATTCCACAGCTGCCTTCCTTTTTTTTTTTCCTACTTGCAATATGAAAAGTAGACCATATATTGGCTCTCTGATGATCTGTCATTAGATTCTGTTGTTTGACACCCTGAATTATTTCCTTTATTAATGGCATTTCAAAGAGTGTTGCATTTTAGAGATACACACACACACACACACACACACACACACACACACACACATTAGTGAGTATCTTAAAGTATATTATGTCAGAGGCTAACATGGGGGAGTTATAAGCAAAATGTAATGCCTTTTCTGAGAAGTCATTGCACTTCCCAATTTTGAAGCTCATTTTTAAAACATTTGAAATTAAAAAGGCCTACCTGTCTAAAACAATGTAAAAGATGAGTTAAGTACGCAGTCTCCTTTTTATATCTGATAGACACCAGTGACAGTATATGTTTTAATTTGTGGACACAAGGACCATTGTAAAAACTTTGAATACCTGAAAATAAGAATTGCTAGGTCAGAATTGCTCCTCCCCACTTTTTTTTTTTTTGTAAGAGTCTGAAATAGAATAATTCAGATTGAGGGGAGGATCTGTCTAGGTTCTAAGTCCTATACCAAAACCTCCCTGTAAGAGTCCTCAACACTAACCCAAAATGGAGTTTCCATTTCAGATATAATTGCCATTTTATAAAGCTTCAGAAAAATGCAGAGATGAAATAAAAACAATAACTCTAAAAAAATCCTACAATTTAATGACTACCCACCATGAATCTAATATGTTGCTGTGTACCTCTTATACAACTGGCCCAGTCAGCTCGTTTTACAGATGAGATGAGAAAGCTGAGGCTCATAGAGGTTAAATGACTCGATCAAGGTCATTTAGCCAATACCTGGCCAAGATCTATCTAGACCCCTACCTTCCCATCTAATGTGGTTTTGAAGGACTCCCCAGGGGAATCTCAACTCTTTGTGCAGAGCACTGTCAATGGAATCTCATGTGTTACGGACTCTTAGTACTTTAGCCACTACAGATATTTGCATTCCTAGTCTGGGTATTGTCAACACTTTTTATTGATCATGTTTAGAGATAAATATTAGAGGACTGTTAAGAGAGTAGTGGGTTTTAAAAAATTCTCTCTCATTTTCTGTCCAAAAGAGACACATTTGTAATATCTGACTTAGGAAGGTGAAGAATGGTTTGGGATGGGTAATTGCCAACTTGACATTTGTTATTATGACTTTGTCATTTTTACCCTGTAGTTTATGAAATCTGCTATTGTATATTGCCCAAAGGCTTTAAAAAATCAATGGTTGCATTTTAAAGCATATAGAATAAAATAAATTAAATGCCACAATTCACATTGTATAATTTTAAGACTTTGGGGAATCTGAGCATACCAAGGTCAGGCTATTCCTGGGGTATTAAGAATACTAGAAGATATTGCTTCCAGCTCATTGTACTTTCTATATATTGTGTGAATTTTACTACATAAATGTACAAATGAGAATATATTAAGAGAATATATACAGATAGATTTTTTTTAAATTTAATGTGCTGAGGTAGTGTCACCAACATTTAAGGGTCTTGACTTACGAGAGGCCCGTAGACATCTGTTGTCCTTTCTGTCATCTCATCAAAATGTAGAAAAGAGAATTAAGAACAGGGAGGAACTATGTTTGTTAGACTTGAAAGATTTTTGTAGGCACTCCAAATGCTTATGAAATCTCAACCATGAAATTAAGCTTTTTTTATATGCCTTTATAATATAAGCCAACATTCTTCTTCATGAAGGTAAAATAGAATTTATTGACATATTCTACTGGAGTTTGTCTCACTAAATAAAAATTTTTAAAATAATTTAAGATGGAAATAATTTAAGATACCTTTTTTTTTTTATAATCTAAATGGTTATTTCCCACTGACTAGATTGTAACCACCCTAAACTGGATTACAGGTTTCCAAAGGCCAGAATCTGCATGTATAATTAATTTGAATGCTACAAAACACTACTCCCAAGGTTGGACATGCACACAGGAGTGCTAATGATGCACACTCAGATGAAGTGAGGAAACTTGTATCTTAACGATTCTTCGTCACTCTACGCCAACATGATCTGGAGCCAGTCATTCTCACTCCACTTTCTTTCATGGCTGTGAAGAATTTAGCATTTCCTTATCCATTCAGAAAGTTGTGTTTTACTTCCTAGCATGTGCCTGAGATAGCATACAAAATGTAAAACCTGACTCTTACAAAAAAAAAAATGTAAGGGACACCTGAGTGTTTTGTTGGTTGGGTGTCCGACTCTTGGTTTCAGCTCAGGTCATGATCTCACGGGTCCTAGGATGGAGCCTCCCTGCAGTGTAGGTTTCTGTGTTCAGTGAGGAGTCTGCTTGAATTCTCTCCCTCTGCCCCTCCACTCATTTGCTTTCTCTCGTACTCTCTTTCTTTCTGAAATAAATAAATCTTGAAAAAATTTTAAAACATGACTCTTAATATTCTCATTTTTTGCTAAAGATTGTATTTATTTACTTGAGAGAGAGAGAACACGAGTGGGGAAGAGGGGCAGATGGAGAGAGAAGCAGACTCCTTCCTGAGCAGGAGGCCACATGTGGGTCTCAATCCCAGGATCCGGGGATCATGACCCGAGCTGAAGGCAGACCGACTGAGCCACCCAGGCGCCCCGACTCTTAATATTCTTGATGGTTTTTTTTCTCCAGCTGCTAAGCTTCAGAATGTCTGGGGAGAAGAGACTTGTCCAAATACGTGTGTATTTTATGTGCACTTGGCCCAGATAGATGATTTAAACTCCCAGTGACTTTTGTAAATCTAGCACCTTCTCTTCCTTGTCCAAGAGACAAGGGTGCCTGGCCCAAGGACTGCATGACAGCCATGTGGTAACGCCAAGTGTTTGAATCTGTTTGTCTCATTGGTTATTTTCTTTCTTTTTGCCTTTCTTTTCATGTAGTTTTTTTTTCCAGCTTTATTGCGTTAAAATTGACAAAATTTTAAGAGTTAAATTGTACAGTGAAGTCATTTGATATGCATAAAATTGTGAAAGGATTTCTCCCATCGAATTAACACATCTGTCACCTCACATATTTACATTGTGTGTGTGTGTGTGTGTGTGTGAGTGAGAGAGAGAGAGAGAGAGAGAGAGAGAACATTTAAGTTCTACTCTTAATTTCCATTTTACAAAACAGTGTTAACAACTGTAGTTATGATGTTGTACATCAGATCCTCAGACCTTCTCTTATAACTGAAAGTTTCTATACTTTTACCAATCTCTCCATTTTCTCCACTCCCAGCCCCTTTTCTACTCCCTATTTCTTATAAATTTGACTTTTTAAAGAATCTATATATGAGTGATAGCATGCAGTATTCATCTTTCTCTAGCTGGTTTATTTCACTTAGCATAATGCTCTCCAGTTTGTCACAAATGGCAGGTTTTTTTTTTTTTAAGCCTGAATACTATTCCGTTGTGTGTGTGTTTGTGTGTGTGTGTGTGTGTGTGTGTGTGTGTGTGTGTGTGTCTCACGTTTTTAAAATTATTTCATCCATCAAGGGACACTTAGGTTGTTTCCATATCTTGGCTGTTGTGAATAGTGCTGGAGTGAACATGGGAGTAGAGATATCTCTTTGAGATAATGGTTTTATTTCCTTTGGATATATACCCAGAAGTGGGACCATTGGATCGTATGGCAGTTCTGTTTTAATTTGAGGAACCTCCACACTATTGCCCACTATTGCTCCACACTATAGTGACTATATCAATTTACATTCCCACTCAACAGTATACAAGTTTTCTCTCATGTCCATATCCTTATCAGCATTTGCTATCTCTTTTTTGATACTAGGTATCCTAACAAGCTTGAGGTGGTATTTCACTGAAGTTTTGATTTGCATCTCCCTGATGATTAGTGATGTTGAGCACTTTTTCATGTGTCTGTAGGCCAGTTGTATGTCATCTTTGGGAAGATGTCTATTCAGGTCCTTTGTCCATTTGTTACTGGGTTATTTGGCTTTCTGCTTTGGAGTTATATGAGTTCCTTGTGTATTTTGGATATTAACCTCTTAAGGGAAATCAGGTTTGCAAATATTTTCTCCCATTCTATAGACTGACTTTTTGTTTTTTGTTTTTTTTTTTTAGTGGTTCCCTTTGTGGTGCAAAAGCTTTTTAGTTTATGTAGTCCCACTTGCTTATTTTTGCTTTTGTTGCCTCTGCTTTTGGTGTTATATCCAGAATATCGTTGCCAAGACTGATGTCAACTACTTACCCCCTGTGTCATCCTCTAGGAGTTTTATGGTTTCGGGTCTTACATTCAAATCTTCAGTCCATTCTGAGTTGATCTGTGTGTATGGTATAAGATAGAGGTACAGTTTCATTCTTTTGCATGTGGTTGTCCAGTTTTCTCAGCACCATTCATTGAAGAGATTGTCCTTCCTGCATTGTATATTCTTAGCTCCTTTGCAAAAAATTAATTGATCATATATGGATGAGCTTATTTCTGGACTCTTGATTATGGTCTATTGGTCTATGTATTTGTTTTTATGCCAATACCATACTGTTCGATTACTATAGTTTTACAGTATAGTTTAAAATCAGGAAGTGGGATGCCTCTACCTTTGTTTTTTCTCAAGATTGTTTTGGCTACATGAGATGTTTTATGGTTCCAAAGAAATTTTAAGATTTGTTTTTTCTATTTTCATGAAAAATGTAATCGGAATTTTGATAGGAATTGCACTGAATCTATAGAGCACTTCAGGTTGTATGAATTTAACAATATTCTTCCAATCTATGGACATGGAGTATCTTTCCATTTAGGTGTGTCGTCTTCAGTTTCTTTCAACAGTACTTTATAGTTTTTAATATACAGATATTTCACCTCCCGAGTAAAATTTTTTCCTAAATATTCTCTTTTATGCTCTTGTTAATGGGATTGTTTTCTTAATTTCTCTTTCTGATAGTTCATCATTAGTGTATAGAAACACAACTTTTTTTGTATTGACTTTTATATCCTTCAACTTTGCTGAGTATATTCTAAGGTTTTTTTTGTGTGTGTGTGTGGCATTTTAGGGTTTTCTATATATCATGTCATCTATAAACAGAGACAGTTTTATGTTTTCCTTTCTGATTTGGATGCCTTTGTTTTTCTTGCCTAATTGCTCTTGCTCAGACTTCCAGACTATGCTAAATAAAAGAGGCAGGAGTGAGCATCCTTCTCTTATTCCTGATCTTAGAGGAAAATCTTTCAGTTCTTCACCACTGAGTATGTTGTTAGCTGTGGTCTTGTCATATATGGCCTTTATTGTGCTATATTCCCTCTATACCCACTTTATTGAGTTTTTATTGTGAAAGAGTGTTGAATGCTGTTTCTGCATCTACTGAGATATCATATGACTTTTATCCATTTTGTTTATATGGTGTATCACTTGATTTGTAGACGTTGAACCATATTTGTATCACTGGAATAAATCCCACCTGATCATTTTAATGTACTATTGAATTCAGTTTGCTAATTTTTGTTAAGAACAGAGCTTAATTCTCTTGATAGAGCTCTGCATGATCTCTCTTTAGGTGAGACTCTTTGTATTTCTTCCTTCATATATTTATGAGATGCTATCTCTATGTGTACAGTATTTTGTAAATAAAACTAATAATATGTTAAGACATAATTATATAAAATTACCAAGTCTTTGAGGTGGAAGAAACCTTTGTTCTTATGGTTGCTTATGGTTCATGTTGTCTTTATTGCTACTTAATGGGAGTGTCTTTGATGTTTCCTTGTCATGGATTTCTGTGTTTCTCTTTTATCCTATATATATATAGGATATATATGTATATATATATAATATATATCTCCTATATATATTATATATACACACACACACACACACACACACACACACACACACACACACACACACATACACACATATATATTAACTATTAACTTTAAAAATATAACCTCTCTTTTACTGGTATACAGATTTGCTTCAACATTTTTTTTCTTCTAGCTTTCCATCAGCAATTTATCAGTCAATTATGTTATGCCTATAACTGTAATAGGGCACTGTAGGAAAGCTGCCAAAATACATTTGGTGTAGTCTACCCTCGAGAAACTCAGGAGATTGAAGAATTTTCTGTTTTTTTTCGGAATCCAGTGTAGGTCATGGATATTGGAAAACTAAAGGTCATTTGCATGTATTTAAGTCAAAGAACATTGGTATTCCCTATTGGGATATTTACTATCCCTCTGTGTCTTTCCTCCCTTTATTTCCCTCTGAGAGAGAGACATGGGGAAGAGTCCTGGAGAGGCCTGTGCCCCTGTAATTTACATCTGTGCTTGATGTCCTTACTGATTCCCTTAGAGTGAAAGGTCATGACAGACTAATATTTTCTTGAAGTCATGGTGGTGAACCTGGGATCTATTCCTTTCACTCATCCAGTTGCCTAGCCTGGAAATGCCTACTAAGACCTTGATATGTAAACCCCTAGAAAAAAGTGACTGATTTTATTTAAAATGTTCTATCATAAAAGTGCACTGAGAAATTTCAAAATAAAAAATAGCTCAAATCTGTTGAATGCTTACTGTCAGGGTTTAGTGAAAGCTCTTTATTTGTATTAAAGTTTAATCCACATAAAAACCTCTAAATTGGTATCTTACTGTTTTCCTCATTTTATTTTTTGTTTTGTTTTCCTCATTTTATAGATGAGGAAACAGAAGCATGGGCAGGTTATATATCTTCCCTAAGGCCTAATTCTAGTGAAGTTTCAAGAATGGAATTTGAATTCAGTCGTGGATGGTCTTGAGCCCACACTCTGAACCACTCTCCTTTGGGAGGACACTAAACGTTTGGATCCAGAGACACACAAACAGATGCCTTGATTTTGAGGTGTTCAAATCATTGACCTATAACCCTTAGCAGTTTTAAGTTCCTGCCTGAGATAATTATTTATGGTAACTATTGAGGAAATGTGAAAAATATTTAGGCTATTTGGAATGAATTAAGGTAAAGTAGGTGCCAGCCCATGGGCATGACTTAAAAATGGCCTCTGATGTATGAAAGAATCACCTCCCACATCAAAAAGCTTTACTCATATTTCCATGTCTTTATCTTAAGGCATTAATACTTGTTAAAGTGCAAAACACCTTAATTTATGGAGAAATATGGTGAACTAACATTCATTTAAGTCACAACTTACAGAGCTCCATAAGTTGCAATGTGTCAAAGACCTTACCAGAGGTGTCTTAGGTCTGGTTCTCTGAAAGCAGAGCCTGAGATGGGATTCTTGTGCAAGTCATGTAGAGAGAGGGTGCTCTCAGATGAGGCAAGTTGAGGACAGAACAGGGGAAGGACAGCTTTAGTGTGCTCTTACGGAAGGCTCTGGAATAAGAATTCTCCATATGGTTGAGGAAAGGGGCTGGCCTTTTGCATACGTGATAAGCCAGTTATTGACTTGCCCCCCTACCACTTCCCTCTCCCCCAACCACTGAGTGTAACCTCCAAGGCATTTCCAGAAGACTTGACTTCGGGTGGCTAAAAATAATTATCTGGAGGTTACAGCTGTGAATAATTGGCAGTTACATTCATGGCACCTGGGGAATGAGTGAGTGATCCTATAAAGGGAAAGGTGGTGGGGAGGTATGCCAATGCCATCTACCACAAAAGAACAAAATAGAGAACGGAGAAGAAAAAGATTAATTCTCCTTAGTGGAGATGGAGGTTTTAGTCATTAACAACATAGTATAAATAAGGCACTCAAGAATTTAATAAAGGAGTGTGTGTGTGTGAGACGGAGAGAGAGAGAGAGAAAAAGAAATCACTAAATGGGAAACAAAAAGGGATAGATTGGGATGACCTCCTTTGAAAATGGGATTTGGTATTTAAGAAGTTTAATTATGTAGATTTTTATAAGTCACTCATCAGAGTAGGACTAAGTATTAAGGTTGGTTTGATGGCTAGATTAGTTACATGTTTTTCCCCCTAGAAGACTGTAATTTAAAAACAGCTTTGTATCTCTTTGTTGTTTATTTAAACAGGCTTTAGCCTATCAAGCACATGCCATAGCCATGGGTTATCATTTGACAGGCTGCTCTATGGTTGAGACTGTCCTCTGTACGCACCTCAGGTCAACCGGCTTGAGAGATGAGTACTTTGCTGGAGGGCATAGTAGGCAGGGATAGAGGTCATTGGAAATATACGTTTGGAAGCTTTCCACCAGCCTTGTAGAGAACACGCCTAGGAAAGGATAATCTTTCCATCAGCACTACTGACATAGAGCTTTGGATCCCAGATACTTGTTGAAAAATATCTGATTTAAAAAATTCCTCCATTGTTTGCTAGCTTTACCATCTGGTTCTACACTTACCAGAGCATTATTAGCATAATTAAATTAGCACTTTCTGATCTCACCTTCCTCTGTTCTGGCATGTACTGTAACTAATATATCTATTTTGGATGACAATATTTTTGACAAGATATTTATAAAATTAAGCTAGTAGCATTCCTTATTAATTTATCATGAAGTAAAGGATGAGCCCTTTAATGATCCTTAATGATTTTTCAAAGGGAAAGTAGAAAAAAAAATCAAACTAGTTGTTATTACTGTCATGTTGTTCTGTTTTTTCCTTTTTTTCCCCAAAACACTGATAAATTAAGTGACTGTAAATTTTCAACAACAATGAATAAGCTGATGAAGATCAAGGTGACGCCTTCAAATGCTCATCAGACTCCAGGCTTGGGGCCAGCGTCCTTGTGTAGCACTTGTGATCTATTTTCTCCTGCCAGAAACCACTTTTTTTTTAAATCCTATTTTGCTTAGCATCTTAGGCAAATCGTGATTTGAATCATACACATTATTTTGTAATATAATATTTAGCAGTTCTTTCTGAGACTCAGTAGCTTTGCGTTTTTTTTCCCCACAGAGAACACCAGCTTCTTGATCAGGATACCCATAATAATGGCACCAGGATATTTAAGACCTTTGTTTCAAGTACTTGATTTGGCTAGAGCTTCAGGTTTTGTACCAGAGTCATAATCTGAGGTATCTTATAGAAGGACCAAATAAGAAATGAAAGTGAACTACATTTAATTTTTACAAGTGTTTACTTTGTTTCCTCAAATAAAACATCACTAGAATTCTGGCAGATGTGACATTGCAAGAAGTGAACAGTACTCATTCAAGGCAATTACTTTGGGAAAGGAAAAAAAAAAAACCCTCAAAGATGGTGATAACTGAAAATTTTGTAAAAAAAAAAATTTGAAATCACTCTACAACTTTATAAAGTAAGATTATTTCCAATTAAACTATCATCTTGACTCTAATTCCTCTAGTTACCATGGGCCAATATTTCTACTTTCCAATTTCTCTGCAATTAAATTACTTCTTATGTTCCTTCAATCCCTGTTGCCACTTGCTAAACTCCCATCAGTCCTCCAGTGCTGGTCTCTGACTCTCTGTTCATGCTGTTGATTTTCTTTTTCTTTTTTTTTAAGATTTTTTTATTCATTTGAGAGAGAGAACAAGTGGAAGGGTAGAGGGAGAGGAAGAAGCAGACTCCCCGCTGGGCAGGGAGCCCGATGCGATGCGGGGCTCCATCCCAGGACCCTGGGATCATGACCTGAGCCGAAGGCAGGCGCTTAACCGACTGAGCCACCCAGGCGCCCCTATGCTGTTGATTTTCAGAAGCTGACTCCAGTGGATGTTGGGAATGGTTTGCTGCTTGACTCCTTTGGGAGCATTTGACCCTGCGGGTTGTCCCATCTTCCTCCTTCCCTAAGCTTCCTCAGTCTCTCTCTTCCAGTGGTTTCTGCCTTAATTCTCTTTGCTTTTAAGTCTCCTGTTCTCCTCCCTTATATCAGTCCTGGGCTCATCCTCTGTTGGCCGCCTTTAAATTGGCACGTCTCCCAGGCTTCTTCCTGATGTCTCTTCTGTTTTCACTTTACACAGTTTATAAGGAGTTAAAAACTTTATAATCAGAAAAAAACAATAGGTTTAAATCCTATCCCTGCTACTTACTAGCTCTGTGACTTGGAGAAAGTTAAATGTTCAGAGGCCTTATTTTCTTATTTATAAATTAGAAATTATAATACTCCATCCTGAACAATAACCTGTAGAGGTAAGTGACTTTTTAAGAAAGTTATTTGCACAGTGCTGGCGTGTAGAATAAACTCATAAAAATGGCAGTTTAGGTTTTTATCTCTAAGTAAATACACCTGTAGTACAGGCTATGAGTTCATCAAGAGGGTGGTACATGTTTTGTTCTATCTCAGCACTGGAATAAGTGTATGGCTCATGGTGCTCATTAAACGGTTGCTGAATGAATGAATATCCACAGAAAAAACTTTCAACTGAAATAATGACTCCAAAATTTACTTGGTTGCGGTGATTTCTCATCTCAACTCTAAACCTCTCTGGATCTCTTTTTCCAAGCTCTTGCTCTCGATCTCTCTGGACACATCAAGGTGAGCGTGTTCGTGAGCCTGCCCTTTCCCCAGCCTGTACCTTCCTGTCCCTGTGGTAGCTAGCGCGCATGAACCGGATGTCATCCTGTTCTCCCCTTCTACCTCATATCCCCTGTCTGGCTGGTCCCCAAGTTCTAATGATGTCTCCCCCTCTATTTCCCACAGACCCTGCCCAAGTTCACAGCTGCCTGTCTTCGTTTGCATTATAACTAGCCCCTTTCTCAGGGATTTTTCATACAGCATTACCTGTGCTGTTCCTAGCGCGATCTTTATGAAACTCAAAATCATCCAAGTAGTACAAATGAAATAACTGGAGCCTCCATCGATCAGGGCGATTGCACCAGTTAAGCCAGGGGCTAAGTATAGAGTTGAGACCAGGTCTCCTATTAGGCTTCCTGTTGAAAATGCCTGAGCAGCTTCCATTGGACCCCAGTGCCTCCCCATTAAGATACACATGCCAGGAATCCAGCAACTTTTTTTTTAAAGGGCTGAATTTTGATGTAAGAAAAGATGGAGGCTCCTTTTCATTACATCAGTTGAAGAAACGGAAACACGGCCCAAAATTGAAGTCCTAGAAGCCCGACAGTGGCAGGGCCTGTGCGAGTTCTCAGATCTGAATCATGAGTCTGCTGCTTTTCTCTTGACCCTCACTGCTTCTCTTTATTTACAAATGTGCATGCAAGAAAAAATGCCTCTCTCTAAAGATCCAGGGGTAAGAGTGAAAATAAGAATCCAGATAATAAAGTGTAGCTACCAAAGGGAGCCCACTTAGTTTGGAAAAACCATTACTGTATCAGAATGATGTATCTGCAAGTGACTTGCATGAACATATTTTATGAGCCCGCCAGCATGTTTTCTGTGGTTCCCCGCAGCAGATATTGCTCTTTTATTACTCGTTAGCCACTTAAAATCCAGCCCAATTTTAACAGTACTAAAAGAGCAAGAAAATTTATTTTAAAGAAAAAGGCTACATTCTTCTAAACCGGAGTCATAATATTAATACTTAAAATGCATAGCAACATGCTGGGAAAATGGGATAGTTATTTAGATATATTATAAAATGTAGCCCACCACTTTGATGTGATTCACTACTATTTCACCAAACTAATTTAACAGTATCCTGTAGAGAGGGAATAGTGCAATTAAAATTAGTAACAGAGATTTTCACATGCATAGATCTAAATCAGGGTAGGTTGATAATGAATTAAGTAATTTTGCTTCCTTGTGAAGTCTAATCCGAAAGTGATGCAGCCGGGGTAGAATTCATGTTTAAGGGACCTGTCTACAGTCAGCATTCTGACTTGAGTGATGGTATTCCCGGTTGTTTTCCTTCTTTTCTTCTTTTATTTTTTTCTGCCGGCCTTTGATGAAGGAACTTAGTTTGTAACCGCAATAAATGAGCATAATTTGATTATTTGATCAAGGAGCCCCGTGTCAGTAAAGGCCAGATCCTTTCAAAATATAATTCCACCAATGTAATTTTTATGAAATCAAAGCCACAAAACTGCATGGGAATCTTTCGATACTTAGATATTCTCTCACTTTTCAGTGTCAAAGCGCGCAATAAAGTTACTCTCGTCTTTCTAGTACTTCGTTTCATATGAAAACACCAAAGGTGCCTACACTGGTTTCAACCTCACAGATGGCTGCGTATTGACGCTTGCAGTTTCATGCTTTCCATCCCGAGGCCGGCTGTGCCTGCAGCGGCGAGCAGGGTGCGGGCGCCGTGTATTGATGACTGCGTTAGCGCTGGACCTAACATTCGTTGATGTTCATCATTTGTGCACTGAAAATAGGATTAATTTGCCCTGAGGAACTTGATAAAGAGCTGTGAATGCACTATTCCTATGACTTGCAAAGAATGTTACAGACATGTGGAGGGGAACACAGAAGGAACGAGGGTGGGAGGGAATGCAGTTATCACAATTAGAGGGAATTAATTTTTATTTAGTCACCATGGCTGTCAGCGAGGTTTATGTACTATGTCCGACAGACCTTACCTGAACCAGTGATCTTTTGTCATGTCAGAAGTAACTACAAAACCAAACATGTATTCCGGTCCCCTGGTCTTCCTGCTGTGGGCAATAATATTTATTCCCAAGAATGCTATTCTAATTTTAAGGAAGTGGTATGGTTTATTAGAAAACTCATGGATTTCCAAGCAGAAGAACATTGATTCTAGGATGAATCCCAAGTTCATTATTTACTAACTCTGAGATCCTGGATAAATAACTTTTTATTTTTTTAAAGATGGGCTTTATGTAGTTCCTTCATCTGTAAAATGAGTATAATAATGGTAATTAATTTCACAGGTTTATTGTGAGAATCAGAGATAATGAACATAAAGTACTTGGCATATAGAAAGCACTTATAAATTATTATAAACATAAATTATGATTATTTTCTCATGCCTTACGATAAACGATAATATGATAGCAGAATGTCTGTAAACATATACTCTTCTCACAGAAAGTTTTATTTGTTTCCTCTAAGTAAGAGTTCTGGCCTTCTGAAAGAGTAGTTGCTGGAATAGAAGATGTCCGTGTTTGTTCATTCACTCACTGTATGCTTTTGGAAAACCCACTATGTGCCAGATATTTGGAGTATAGATGTGAACATAACAAAGCCATCCAGCCATCAAGCTTACATTTCTTGTTGAGGAGAAAGTAGGAAAATACACATGTAATGCCATGATCAATGCTACAAAGAAAAATCAAGCAGCATAAGGGGGCCAGAGAGCAATATGGGATGACATTTAGATAGTGTGCCAAGAAACACAGAGATGCCAGCCATTGAAAGAAGACTTGAGCTACCATTGTAGAGAATTACTTGGTTCTCGGGAGATGTAATCAAGTAGGGAGGCATTGTGGTCAAATGGGAGAGGCATGGAGGTTGGAAAGCAGGAAATCTCGTTTCTAGGCACACTCTGGTACTGATTAGCTGGCTACCATATACAATTCACCTTATCCGAGCTTCAATTTTTTGGGTCAAAATTACCAAGTATTTATTGAATGCCTACTATGTGCCAGGTACTTGGCATAGGGAAATGAACATAACAAATCCCTGCTTTCGCGGAATTTACTTTTTGTCAGAGAAGATCAGTGACCAGATATATCAGTGGTGGGTGCTATCAAAATAAAAGGCAGTGTGAAGGAATAGGGTGATACGGTGGGTGACATATTAGATGGTATTCCGAGGGTTTAATGTCTCTCGGACAGCTAATATTTAAGTAAGCCTCAGTGAAGTGAGGGAGCAAGTTATACAGATTCCTGGTTAGAGAAAGAGGGACCGGCATGCAGAGCCCTCATGTGAATGGAATGGGTGGAATCCAGAAAAGGCAGGGAGGTTCGTGGTGCTGGAGGCAAGTAAGAAAGGGGTGAGTGGTAGGAAATGAAGTTGGACTTATAGCTAGCACCAAACAGAGGCTGTGGATTTGATCTAAGAAGGAAGGAAGCCACCAAAGGGTTTCAGATGGTGATACACATGATCTGAGTTATAAAAAGAATCACTCTAGTTGCTCTGTAGCAAGTATACTAAGTAGGGCCAAAGTGGAAGCAGAGAGACTAGTTCAAGAGACTATTTGCTGCAGAGGTCTACATGAGGGAGAAGGGTAGCTTACAGGAAGACGTCAGAGAAGAGGTGAGAAGTAATCAGGATGTATGTTGAAGGTTAAGTCCAGCACGATCTGGTGATAGATTGGATGTGGATTTGAGAGAAAGAAAGGAGTCAAGGCTGCTTCAAATCTTTTTGCCTGAGCTACAGAGAATAGTGGTAATTTATATATATATTTATATATAAATATATGAGGTTCCTAGGGGAACACGTGGGTTTGGAATAGGGAGAATTCAGAATTCAGTTTTTTACAAGTTAACATTAAAGAGCTGTCATGTCGAGACAGTTGCATGTGAGTGTGTAGTTAGGTAGTAGGTAGGGGCTGGAGATACACATTTTAGGAGTTCTCAGTATATGTCTGCTATTTACAGCCAGAGGGCTGGGAGAGGAAGCCCTTAGGACTCTCCAATGTTTATAGATCAAAACTTGATGAGGCTCTAGCCCATGGTTTGAGAAGACCCAGACAGTGACTTGGTAGGTAAATTGGGACATTATAGAGTCCTAGAAGCCAAGTGAAAAAAAAGTATCTCAAGGATATGGGGGGACAGAAGAAGAAAAAAAAAGGAAGGATGATATGAAAGTTACAAAAAACTATGAAAATTACATCAAAGATAGGAAAACCACTATTCTCACTCTTCTCCTAGCCTACCTTAATTGTATAATCTGGTGTAAATAAATGGGTACTCCTCCTCTAATTACCTCAAAGATTGAGTATATCGCAAAAGCTTGAACAACAAAGGAAGGAGTGTAAGCAGATTTAAAATTAAAGCAACCTAAATTCAGTAATTTTCAACTCAAATATATCATACCACATTTCAAAGTGAATGCTTTTACCTGAAAAAATATAAAGAAGCTCATCATAAAATTTTAATGCAAGTGTGTATGTAATTTGGATGAGCAGGAAGGCTGTGAGGATTTCATCTGGAAGAACAGGATAGTAATGGATGTGAAAAGAATTACACACATCACAGTTAAATGAGGTCAACCCTGTGAAATAACTTTGCTGTAAATATTTCTGTGTTACAAAGCTTATTCCTTAGCAAAAGCCTAAGTGCTTCTGAAACTTCCCCATTCATCAAAACCAAGTGGAGAGTTTATTAAACAAAAATTACTGGGCCCTGCACTCAGGGGTGCTGATTTGTCAGGTCTGGTTTTGGCCCAAGCATCTGCATTTCTAAAAGTTCCTAGGATATCTGATGCTGGTGGCCCCAACATCATACTTTAGGAATTCGTGTATAAACTACCCTAGGAGCAGAGGTCCTCTTTGTTTTGTTTATTAAACACAATGATAATAATGGACTACTTCATTTTGTTCATTTAATAATGTGCCAGGCATTGTGCTAATCATTTTGAGCTCATCATCTCATTTAATATTCACAACGAGCCTATGAGATAGGTGTCGTGTTATGTATGTGAAAACTGCGGTTCAGAGGGCTTGATTAACTTGCCCAGAGTCATCTGCTAATGACTGATGAAGCTGATAATAAAATGTAATGTCTGCTAGAACAATGCAGTCAGGAGCCTTGGTGCTCAAACTGTGTCCCGACATTGGTGTCACCTGAAAACCTGTGAGAAATACAGATACCTCCTGCCTCATCCCAGAACTCCTGAGTGAGATTTTTTTTTTTAACAAGATCTTTGGATGATTCATGTGCACACTGAAGACTGAGGATCCTAGGGGTAAGAGGGCTTTTTAGAATGATTCTGAGCAGGTAGGCAATCAAGAAAACAATGGGTGGAAGGAAGAGTTAAGAAAAAGGGGCAGTTGGGATTTTTTATGATGTAACATCAGAAAACAAAGCATTCCGGGAACGAAATAGTAGAGATGCTCAAGGTATATAGGTTGAACCATGTGACATTGCCAGCATTTAACTGTTTTGACCTGTAAAAATAGTGATGTAATAATTAGAGTCAGAGATCCAAATTAAAATGCCTAGAGATGGATCACAAATGAGTAGTGCCAGTTGATAGGCTTTATTGAGAACAAATTCAAAGACTGTTCATCCTAACACCGTGTGTAGGCAAACCTGTATATTGAGTGGATGCAGCCAATTACGTTGCCGTTCTTGAGTAGAGGCTTCGAGTCTCAGCATACATGAAGCTTCTGAGGGAGAAGCTTCATTAGTGGTGGTATGTTACCAACAATAGCTATCACAGCCATCTGTCCCATTTGCCTGGGATCATTACCTGTTTTCAACTATTTATTCCAGTATAATTATCAACAAACCTCCTTTACTCTCAAAAGTGTTTTACTTAGGGTGATAAATTGAGTGGTCACCCAACTAATAAGAAAACTGAAAAAAAAGTAATCTTTGGCAAAATACATGTATTAAAACAATAGCAAGATTGGGTATGGACTATTTAAGACTTAAGCATGAACGATCTACAACATAAAAGAAAGGTTGTTTATCACAATTGGTCCTAAGGTTTTTTAATAATCATGCAAAATCGTGGAGAGAGCATATGATGAGCCTCAGAAGGAGCTGGGTTTTGGCCATAATTTCGTCACTCAGATTCTGGAAAAATCAGTGGAGTCCTCTGAGTCTCTGTTTTCTTATCTATGAAATAGAAATAATAAAGTCAGTTCCACTGGTCTCAAAGGCTTGCTGTGTGGATTATGCGATGTGATGTAATTGGAAGCATTTTAAAAGCATTAGGGAACTACATGTAGTGTTAGTACTGGGTCAACATCATGCTGTAAAGAAAGGAAAAGTAAAGGGGCAAACAGGTACATTTTCATTAAATACAAAATGGAGATGGTTAATGATTTAAATGAAACTACCAAAGATAACTGTTAGTAACATAGCTAGTCCCTTTCTTCATGTGGGGCATAGCCACTCAGTGAATATGGGCTGGTAGATACTCTGCCTATCATAATACATCTTAAGTGTGTCCCCTAGTTAACACTTTCAATCAACATGAATTTATAAGAAGTGAAAGTACATACCTAAACTTAATATAAGACCATTGTTCCATATATATATGTATAACGTATATGTTATATATCATATATATTCATTCCAGATTCTCTTTGAAACAGATGTTGACTTCTGTCTGTAACTGAATTTGTGCCTCTGATTAAGGAGATAAGTGTTCATTTGATGTCTCGACTCTCCTTTTGATAATGAGGCTGGATACATTTCTTGTCTGTGGATATTTGGGGCCCATTTGTTTGGTAGTCAGTGATGTCCTTTCCATTTTTAGACTTACATACAGACTCCTTTTAAGGAAAGCTATTAAATAAGGCAAAGACCAGCCATTGGCACCCTGTTATGGGACCTGGAGATGGTAGGTTTCCTGAATTTCCTGCTGGCCTTAGGAAATCTACTGACACTCACGTTTAGAGTCTTGTGATAAATGCTTTAGAAATAGGTTTTTAAAAATAAATTCTTCTTCTTTGTTTGTTGATATTGGCACAGTTGTGCATAAACTGTTAAGTCATGCCTGAGAACATTTTTTCAGGTCACAGTTTTCCTGGTTTCTTTGATACCCAGAATGGTTGAAAAAATACCTGGAATGGTTGAAAAACATGTCCTACTAAAATGATTAACTTCAGTATCTTTTGAAAGTTCTCTGGCTTTACTATGACTTATATTTATCTAATGTGCTCTGCCCACAGGTACTTTAATTTTACTTGTAAGCTTGACTGTGAAGGCATGTATGCGACCAGAGTTAATTGTTTTAATCTGTCGTTTGTGAGTATAGGTAATCACACTTGTGACTCATTTATTCTACCTCTGGGCCAATTCTAGGTACCTCTGTATTTTTTTTTCCAGTGAAGGAGAGTGTTCCAAGCCTGTCAGTGTCCCAAATGTTCCTATATTCCACCCAAGAATGACCAGGGAACACAGTGCCTTATGGAAACAGTGATGCTGAAGCCAGTCCATTTGCTTGAATATATTAGAGTCCATAAAAAGCTTACTCACAGTTTAAAAACTGACTTTCTCCTTATTTCCATCTTTTGGATTGTCATTGTTTGCTCAGTTATAAAGTGGCTTGTTGACACCAAATATTTTAATAATTTGCTTCCAAGGCTTTGTGCCTATGCCTTTGAGAGGCTGGTGTAGTAATTAAACTGTCTCTTAGCTGAAATGCTTGCAAAGCGTCCAGTTCTGTGCCTGGCAGCTGGTGATGCATTATAGAGACATTGAGCTAATCGATTAAAACCGCAGAGGCATGGGAGTTGTCTGACAGCACTGTACTAGGGTGAAATTAGTTGGAATTGCATGGTGAAATTAAGGGGAATGCAGCTGATTGCAGCCCTTCTGGGAGAATCCTGGGTGAGAGGGACACTGTGCGTTGATCCCTGTGTAATTAGGACAGCCATGTTTTAACAGTATTTCTAAAGTATTAAAATGGACTGGGTAAATCAGCAGGGCTGCTTCCAGTGAACTTGGCATCCATCCACTGTGACTGAAATAACATGAAATTTTTCGGCTGCTAGAGAATGTGAAATTGGACTAATTGTCTTTTAACTAGTCTGCTAGACTGCTAGCCTGGAGCGGGACTGAAAAGGGAATAGGCTGGCGGGACTGAGGCTGGGGGATGGGAAACGTAGATTCATGACTGTTTTTTCAGCCCAGCTGAATGGGTAACATCATCCTGTGTTTAGGCAACGCTGATTTGTACTGTCTCATCATTAGGATCCCTTCCTAAATATTTTAAAATCCGTTTTAAAGTGGGATGCTTTGAATCAAAGAATGCAGACATCTAACCCCGTCCCCTTGACTTATGATTACTGTTCATTCCGTGCTTGAGCATCCTTAGAATAGGGGGGACTTAGGAACTTGTAAATCACTCATCAGCTGTCCATGTGTGGCTCTGTCCCACATTCTCTTCTGAGTAGGGCTCATTATGCAGAGAGGGAACATCGATACATATTACTGATTCTATGTGTCAAACAAAGGCTTGTTCCATAATTGCTGAATGTTATGACTGGTTCAAATCCTCACTTTACATGTGATTAAAGAGAGAGCCAGAGAAATGAATGCCATGCCCATGGTCTCAGAGTTAGGTCACCCAGGGCTCAAGATTATTGTTCTACTATTCATGTCATCATAGTGAATTGTTGGTTTAGTATCATACTTTTCTATGGATCCATAAATAGAACTTGAATTTCTATGGTGCAGGCATTGCTGAGTCTTGGAGAACTTGGTTTATTCTTCTCTTTTCAGTGTTATTGAAGTCAGTCAAACTTACTCAAGTGTTGTCTACCACTATCAGTTTATGTTCTAGAAGGTAAAGTGCTCATGTACATACACACACACACACACACACACACACACACACACACACACACACACACGACATTTCAAGAATTCTCAAGTGTAGGAATCATCTGACCACATTTTCTTGCCTTCAGAAAGGTATAGAGATGACTCTCCACAATCTATCAGAAAGCCTCATATTAGACTGTATCATTTTGATCCACTAGACACTTTCTTGGGTTGAATTGTGTTGTGGCATTGGGTTGAGTATTAAGGGGCATCAGACGAAATAGAAAAAAAGCAAAAATATTGTGCTGACTGCAAGAAAGTTGTGATCATCATACATCAGATTTCTTTTCTCTAAGGACCCATGGGAAAAGTTTCTTTCCAGTACTGCAAGGGAATAATTATGTTCTCTTGAGTCACTGGTGGGTCCCCATGTTGCAGATCTTATAAACAGTGTGAAGATCAGAGTTGTAACCTCCTTTGTCAAGTTTAGAGGACTTCATGGCATACATGTGGCTGTTTCAGGCCTCTTACCTGCCTCTTAATTTCTCATCCCTTCTCTCCTTTCTTCGGAGTTATTTTGTGTTCATTTACTGTAGGTCCCTAAATTGTTCCCGTCTTTATAAACTTCTTCAATCTTTTAAAATAAAGTGGTATTTAAAAAAGCATTATCATACATGTTATCTCCATCCCAAAGCGTATCCAACAAATACTAGGAGGAAAAAAGGTACAGTGTTAAATATGCAGGTACTAATACGGTTTCAAGGATAGCTCACCTATGTCTTCCTGTTCCCCTGGTTTTTTGAGTCATTCTTTAAATGACTTAAAAGGCAATGTTTATTCATAGAGATAGTGTCCAGTTTTTTAAAAGATTTAATTCTATATAATTTATGTGACTTCTAGAATTATAAATAATTTGAATGTAGAGGCCATTCCAAAAATAGATTGTGCAGAAGTGGATAGTGTCTGTCAGCAGGATACATGAGAAATATCTGTAAGAAACTGTAGATATCGGTCAAATATAACTAGGATACTAATGGAAATGAGTAGCCTCTAGTCCCTTGACTTATAGTAAGTGATGCTCTATCTTGTATACAATGCTTATTACTAGGACAAAAATTACTGGCAGAAGATTACTTTTATATTACCTTAAAATTGATTTTTCTCAAGTATTACGAAAGGTTATTTTTTAAGCAAAACAGCAAATTCACATTGAATAGTATGTAACATTTATGAATACTTCCCGTGTACCTGTCACTCTTCCACACATGTCATGTCAGTATATCATTTATAGATGATAAACATATTTATTCTTCTGAGCATTCTTCTGTAGTCGGTATGAGCTCTCTCATTGTACAGAGGAGAAAGCCGAGGCTTGGAGAGGTGAAGTAACTTGCCCACAGGCATGTAGCTAACAAGGGTCCGTCCAATTGTTGACTGCACACCCTAACCACTACACTAGTGTACACTTTGGAAGGGTCCAAGGATATGGAAAATATATGACTTCCTAATTGGCTTTCATGCACATTTCTTCTGCAAGATTAATTAAAGGGCTTATGGAGTACTCGTTTCTATTCCTAGCATAGTCATATGGAGAATAAAAACATACTTTAAATAAAATATCCATTTGGCACTCAGAGCAATGTAAGAATATGATTATCAGAAGTTGAGCTCAAATGGCGTGGGGAATACAAAACCAACGGATGGTACTCGGGGCTGCCATAGTCCAATGGTTGGCTCCTTCAATGATTCCAAACCTTTTGACACATGCATGGGAGAAGATCTTTGTAGTTTCTAGTCAAATGGGAACATTAGTGACCATTATTTGGTTTAAGACTTAAGGAATAATTTATTGTGCATTTAAGATGACCTGGATAGCATATAGCCTGCCCTTAGCTACTGAGCAAACTATTTTCTTTCTCTGATTCATCTGGATCATCCAAACGAAATCACGTATCCCTGCAATGGCAAATACAGCCAACAATAAACTGAGAGAGAAATAGGAAAGCTGTTACTCTTTGTTCCATCTCAAACATGATCTACTGGAAAGTTCTTTTTTTTTTTTTTTAATCTGAGAGAGAGAATAAGAAAGCACAAGTTGGGGAGAGAGGCAGAGGGAGAAGAAGAAGCAGGCTCCCTGCTGAGCCAGGGAGTCAGACTCAAAGCTTGCCCCAGGACCCTGGGATCAAGACCTGAGCCAAAGTCAAATGCTTAACCACTTAACTGACTGAGCCACCTAGGCGCCCCTAGTGGAAAGTTCTTAAATAGATTTCTTTCTCCTTCCTTGTTCCTGTTCTATGCCGGGAGACTGTTCTCTCTTTCTCTAAGTTAGATTTGAGATAATTTTAAAGATATTAGACAGCGATTAGAATAACTCTTCCACGATTTGGCGTCAGACAAAAGCATAATATCCAGTCTTCAGGATCCATTCCACCTTCTTCAAACTGAGCCTGTGTGGATTGCCTTTAGACAAAAAAGTAAGGGAGGGATGGACATTAATATGGTGCATCTGCTGCTGTTAAGAACAGAATCTTTTTATGGTAGGAATCTTGAAGGCATTGTAAGTAAATATTACATAAAATCTTATGTGATCGTAGAAATGAGAGGGCACTGAGGGAAGTCTTGCTCATCTTTGACATGATCTCCATGGTCAAGATTCCACCTTTTCCTGCAGCCCCATCTTTCCCACAGCGCTGTATAAGCTCAACTTGCACACTTGCCCTTTGGTGTGCCAACCTCTTTCGCTCCTATCTTCGAGGGGTTGTGCTGAGGGTGCCTTATACCTCTGTTGCTCCCCACTTCTCATCCTTGCCACTCCTGTCTAAAAGCCTAAGCCTACTTTCCTTTTTGTAGACCAAGAGTAGAATTTAAATCTTAAGGCATACCACTCTTTCCGCCATTCCCCACTAGTTAAGAGTGAATTCGGTGCTCTCTCTGATCAACTCCCGTGGGGCCCTGTATCCCATCCAGTCCTTAGGTCTGTCATAGAACCTTTTGCACTGTTTTATGGGGTGTCTCCATTCCCCAGGCTGGTACACACTTGAAGGCTGAGACTATTACCCTTTCCTGAAACAGTCAGTTGAGCTCCAAAGATCAGGTAACCAGTTAAATATTTGGACCGAGGCTCACCTCCAGCCTCCTAACTCCGGGACTCTTTGTGCTACTTCTGCAAAGCCTCTCAAGATTAGTATTTTGCCAGCGTGTTCCCTTGGTAAAATTACATAGAATGATATCTCATACTTGGTAAGATTTCTTTGATTTAACTAAACACCATCTGGAAAGTTAGAAGCCTTTGTGTGGCCAGTGCTTTCACTCATTCATGGTACCAACTATCTACTAGGTTTTGCGAATATGGGAATAAACATAGTTGCTTTTCAAAACTCTGTGAGACAGACATGCAAATGGACCAGGGGGGCGGGTATGAGGTAAGTACTGTGTCTGCTCCCCCAAAATGCTTTCTATTAAAGGAATCTTCGGTTACCAAATGCCTGTGCTTATTCAGCTGAGGGTGTTGTCTCCTTGTGGGACCACAGAAACTTGGTACGAATGACCTAATGTGCCTCATCCTCCCTCTCGTGGTCTCATGCTATTGTGACTGGAAAGAGCAAAGAGGTGAAGACCTTTCTTGGCACTTCATAATCAAAATTTGGCTTTGTTCTTACTTTTCTATTAGGTAGTTTTTAAGTACACTACTTTCTTAGAACCTTTTCCACTCTAGGCCGAGGATTGACTTGCTCAGAGAATTACATTTCTGAAATTGCCACTTTTCCCACTGTGAAGAAGATAGAAAAAGAAACAAAGGAATATCCCTTTGATGCAGTGGAAATAGGATGTTTCTCCATAGTGGAAGAGCAGCCATGATTTCTTTAAAATCAGCTCCTAAGTGGGAGTTGGGCTACTTCCTGTGCTGAGAATGGTGGTTATCCCTGGAGTCATTCGGAAGATACACGGTTAGCGATGCTATGCGAAAAAAAATCTAATTTACAGATAGGATATTTATCTTTAGGTAACAAAAGCCTGGAAATGCAATTTGTAATTTTAAAAATAGCGGGTATATGAATATAGGTTAAAAGAAATGAACTTTGCAGTTTTAGAGTTATTTGTGGTGGGGGTGGGGGCAGGTATGTGAAAAATGCTTCTGGAATAATTCTATCTCATGGACATGCTGTGAAGCTTTCTTTGCTTCTCATTGTATGGGCATCTTGCTGCAAGCTCATTTTGTTATTAAACACAAAGTTTTACAATGTAGATTACTCTTAAGAATTTTTTTAATGGAGGAATTTAGAGCAGCTGGGAACTGCTCTGGAATTTCCAGGGATTAGTTGACAGACTTTTTTGTGATTACAAATCCCAGGTGAAAAGAGGTGAGGCATGCAGTCCCTTGGAAGGGGGGGGGTGGGAGCAAGTGAGCAGGAAGAGAGACTAAGAGGGTGCACAGGGATGGACGGACAGACTGCCTGGCTTGTATCTACCCCGTTGCTTCCCGTTGACCTATCCCTTTCCTACCACATTAGCTTAGAAAGAACAGATTCTTTCTGAGTTAATTTCATCCATTCTCTCCATGTTTCCTTACTCCATAGTCTCTGAATGTGTTCACCCCCTTACCTCCACCCGAATGTCTCTCTTGCTACTTGGTGTAAGTCCAAGACTGCCCTACTCCGTGCTTCAGACCTGGACTCACCAGTATACCCTTCATCTGGCTTCCTCTGAACTTGGAGTCATGATTCGAATTTAGAGCTAAAAAGAATTTACTTTCTAGATGAGAAAACGGAAGGTAAGGGAGATTCAAGACGAATGTATGGTTGAAGAACTAGTTAATGGCATCTCACACTAGAACTCAGGGCTTCTTGAATTGAGTGCATGTATCTTCCACCATATTAGCATATTTTGTTCTATGATTTTGCAGTTTTCAATGTATTGTTTTATTGTGTTTTCCAGTAATTTCGTGTGGGCAGAGTTGTTTTTTTTTTCTCAGAGGAAATCAAAATTTTGTGAAGGGACTAAACATATCCCTTAGTAACAGTATCTACTGTTCATTGATCACTTGTTATGTGTGAGTGACTTTCCACTCATTTCCCACTTAATCCTTGTAGACTCCCTCTGGTGTGGGTTAGCCCAGAACAGGAAGCTGGCGTAGAGGGGTTAGCTACCTGCACAGTTCAGCACTGGTGCATTTGGGAGAGCCAGGCCTGCCTGTTTTGGATGCCCCGGCTCTCACTGACCATTCCAGAGTCTGAGCTCTGTAGCAGTGCCCTACAGTTCCTTCTCATCTGTTTTGGGCCTTGTACATTTTTGTTACCTCCTCTGTGCCCTCTAAATGCTTGCTGACTCAGGACAGCCTTCCTTGAGTGTCTTTCTTTCCCCAGAGATGTATACTGTAAGAGTCTACACATGCCATCTGTGCTCTTCTTATCCAGGTTATATATGTCACCCAGGATGGATCAGCTTGTTCAGAGATCGTTATATAGAAATTATTAATGCAACAATATAACTTCAAAAATACATTTTACACATTTTGAGTCCTTAGAGAACCTGAGTCCAGAATGAACCAACCTGGGGAATGTTCAATGATGAAATACCCCTAGCACAGTGTCCTGCACATGGAAGGTGGACAGTCAGTGCTTGTTCAGTGAATAGATGAAATCAAAGAATAATTTTATGAAATGAGGGTACCATTCATAGAACATAACTATGTTTCTCAGTTATTGAAGGGGAAAAAAAACGATACATAGCCATTTTTTTTTATATTGGGGTGGTGCCAGGGTACTGTGGCAAGTGCTTCACATAGATTACTGCACTTAATCTTTATAATCTATTTCATCATTCCTATCTTACAGAAGAGAAACTGGGGCGCTAAAGCAGTTAAATCATTTGCACAAAATATGTACCTAGTAAGTTTTGGAACCAGGATTAAATGGAGTTGCTCTTACTCCAGAACCTCTGATTTTGCCCATGATGTTGCTATTGTGTGTGTGTGTACGTGTGTGTGCATGAGTGAGGGCACACATGCATTTCATTATATATATGGACAGACATCTATCTCTTTATTTCTATGTAAATATGGATCTATATCTCACTCATATATATAAAATTTGGTGCCTGCTCCAGCCCTGGAAAACTATAGGGATGACACCCTGCCCTTCATGACACCCAGCATGATGACTTTGATAACCTGCCCTTGCCGACTCCCTATCACTATACACTGTTGCGTGACATTGGCTGTGGTCCTTCCCAGCCTAGTGGTATTTTTCCATTAAAATGCCACCCCTACTCAGAAATTCCTGCCTAACACATCTGCCCATCACAGCCCTGAGTTTCCCAGTGGATGTAGTCTTTTGTACTACTGGGCGTCCTCTTAAAGGAGGTGGAGTTTGAGCTCCTTTCCAGAGCTTTCTGGGAGCTGCGGGTTTCATGACCAATCCCATCTGGAAAAGGACAGACTCAATATATGTGTAGTTCTACATTCTAAAAAGCTTCAACATATCTATCAGAGCTTTTAGAATTGTCTCTGTTCATGTTATCTCCCAAGACTGTCCACTATTAGCCTGAGGGTCTATGTAATATTCACAGTTCAGGTTATCAGTGTAAACCAAAACGCTAGAAAATAGACCCTGGAGATACAAGCATGCTTTCTCTTCCAGGATTATATTTTACTTGTCTGGATGTGGAATGGAACCTAGAGAAGAGCAATCCAAAGCGGGGGTTGGTACCCTTAGGAAAGACAGCAAAGCTAGGGAGAGACTAGCCCGAAGCATGCAGAATCTTCAAGAAAGAGGGGTTAAGCATGTTTTTCTTCTGTGTGAATGTACACTTGATGGGATTAATAACAGATTTATTAAGTTCAAATGTATGTATGAATAAATGGACACATATGCTTAATCCTAACAGGCAGTTGTGTGGATCTGTTAACAAAATATGCCCCAGTGCACCTCAGTAGTTGCATTTCCTTCCTGCCAATTTGATAATCAACTGGTTCACCCAGGAAATAAGAATAATAACCAAAACCTTCTTGATGTACCATCCACATTAAAAAGAAAAAGAGGTTCAAAAAATTGGATTTTTTATAGGTGGTTTGCTTTCTTCCAGAAGTGGATGCTTTGCCCTCTGAATCTGATTTGTCACAGAGCTTGGGGACTCATTTTGCAGAAACCTCATGTTTCCACTCTGTGTGACAGAGAATAGAATCGAGAAGCATCTGAATAATCCCTTTGTGATGCAGTAATTTTAAACTGGCAGTATAATTGTTGCAGATTTCCAAAGAGATACAAAGAATGAAGTAAAGCAGATTCTTGAGTCCAAGGGACTGTTTGGATCCAGTGAACTTTTTTATGGCTGTGTTTTCAAGTCCTGTGGCGAGCGGAATCTACAAGTGGTGCCTAATTGCACCTCTCAGTATGTCCAGGTTCTGCGGTATGAATGGCTTTAATCTGCAAGGTAAATGGAAACAACCGATCTCATTCTAGATTGAATTGTAGGTCCAACTCACCCTCCAGAGCCAGAGGGGAAAGTCCAACCCCTCTGCTTAATTTACTAGGCAGTCTGGCTTCGAGTTCCAGGGTTTCCGAGTCTAGCAACTTCTGTGTAGATAACAAGTGAGGACGTTGTAAGAGAGAAGCGTTGCGGAGCTATGGTGATACGTGGATAGGTGCTTGCTCCTGGCTTCCTACGTTGTGTTTTTAAAGGCCTCCTATTCTTAGCCTGGGCTTTGTGTGGGGATGCCAGGTTTGAGGTGCATCTGTTTCTTCTGATGGTAATGCAGGGCAGGGCCGCGGTAGGCAAGCAGCCTGTTCCTAATGCGTTTAAAGTCTCAGAAAGCCAACGGTGATTTTATAACTGCAGCCTGGATTTATTTTCCTCGGGCCACAGCCTCAAGATGAGGACGAAAGAAATGAAATTTTAATAGAATGAGGTTAGGATGAAATTCCTAGTTAGTTAAAAATTAAATTAGCTAGAGATTCTGTTTATTGCAAAAGTCATGCAAGATTTGCTGGTTTCATATTTTTGCCGTATTTCACTTTCTGTTCAGGTACAAGCTGTCAATCAAGGCTAATCAAACTGGCACAGTTAACATGATACATCATAAAATTTCACAATAATGTCAACCTGTAATTCTGTCAATCTGGTTAAGGGAAATGGGCTAAAAACAATATTGTCATTTTGTAATAACACTGGGAAGGTGTTTCGGAATAATGTTGTCATCATCTCCTTAACTCTCTGCCTGACTTCTGCTAGAGGCAGCCCTTGCTGACAAATGGCCAGGTGGTCAAAGCCTTCCCTTGCTCTAGCTCCTCATAAGATTTGGAGGAGGGCCGCATGGATGAAGGATGATGCCTCGCAGCGTTTGTCTGGTCTGACCCCCTCTTTGATATATCCAAAAGGATGCATTTCAGAACACGGTGCCAGTATTTCATACTACTTGCCTCATGTAGTCTTATATGCATAGGCATTGAGGCACTGAGTAGTCTTATTTATTCAGTCAGCATACTTATTATACATATGCTCTTTTTTTATGAACTTCATTCTGGAGTATTTCAAAAGCATCCATTTGAAAAAGCTCTGGGCTTAACAGTAAAGCACAGGCTGCCCATTACACAGAGTGATAAAGCACGGCTCCCTCTGCAAACGTTATGCTTTGCAGCCAGACGACATGATGCTTCGTTGTTGAATTAGGTAGGATAATAGACTCTATCCACTCAGGAAGCCCTTAGACTTAGATTCTGTTTAACCTTGATGTTCCCTGGGAATCCTTGCCTGGATAGGTGGACTCCCTTCAGTTGGCAAATCTTCCTTGTGGCCAGTATGGCTAGATCATCATTCTTAAATATTACCTTTCTGTCATCAGAACACACACACAAAACAACAGTACAACAATAGATAATCCTATACATTTCTATTACAGATAAAGACCCATATGTTTTCTCTTTATTTTACATAAGCCCTGAAAAATTTTTTACAGAAAAATGAATTTTTTATGGGCGCCTGGGTGGCTCAGTCGGTTAAGCGGCTGCCTTCGGCTCAGGTCATGATCCCAGGGTCCTGGGATCGAGCCCCACATCGGGCTCCTTGCTCCGTGGGAAGCCTGCTTCTCCCTCTCCCACTCCCCCTGCTTGTGTTCCTGCTCTCGCTGTGTCTCTCTGTCAAATAAATAAATAAATAAATCTTAAAAAAAAAAAGAAAAATGAATTTTTTATAAAAAGAAAACATTTGTCCAGTTGATTTTTTTAAGATTTTATGTATTTATTTGACAGAGAGAGACACAGTGAAAGAGGGAACAGAAGCAGAGGAAGTGGGAGAGGGAGAAGCAGGCTTCCCGCTGAGCAGGGAGCCCGATGCGGGGCTCGATCCCAGGACCCCTGGATCATGACCTGAGCTGAAGGCAGACGCTTAACGACTGAGCTACCCAGGGGCCCCAGTTGGTGGTTTTTAATTTGTGTGTTTTATTATCATATTAAAGCTGGGACTTCCTGCAAAAATGTCTTGCCCAAAAGCATAAACAAATAGGACCAAGTAGATCTTTGTTGTTTGATTGACATCAAAGTAGAGGTCTGCAGACAACTCCTTCTTACTCTCCCTTTCATAAGGGTATATTTTGTAAATAGCTGAAGTACATGAATTCTGGTAATCCCAGTCTAAGGCTCCTCATGCATTTTCTAGAATATATTTTGTTGCAAGATAGACTCCTTTTGGGGGAATGTTTTAATGAGGCACTTCAGGGTACGAAAGTGAGAAATTTTCAGCTTACTGCAATTAATGGTGATATATTTAAAGATGCAGAGGGATATAAGGAAGACCAAGACATCATCTTAGCTAACACAACTGTGATGCCCCTTGTTTCAGTAGCAGCTCTGGTGACCCACCAGATATTCTACTAGTTGTTTCCTCCAAGTTGAACATCGCTTGTTGGGGGCCACGCCATGTTCTCATTCTTGACCAACTCTCCTCATTTCTCCAGCTTGCTTTCTATTCTGCTTACTCTCTCTTTAATGGTTAAAAACCTTAAGATGTAGAAAAGAAAACTGGGATCCAATGAATTAGAGAACAACTTTTTTAAAAATTCAGAAGTGTGGGCAAGAGTTACTGTAAAACTTACTTTAAGGCAACAGAAGCTGAAGGTGGACATGGAAGATGTGGTGAAATCCCTCCTTCCCTCTTTCCCTCCTTTCCTACTTTTCTCGGTAAACATTTCCTGAGCATCTATTTGGGCTGAAAAATGTTGATGGCAATGGTGACAGCATTAAAATGTTCTAAAAACCTTTTGAAAAAAACAATTAGTCAAGTGATGATTTAATGAATATAATGATGGAAAAACAAAAGAGAAAACACTTAGGATGGCAACCAGCTTTCCTTAATCAGTCTTTTTAAAATTTTAATGCCAATGTAGTGAACATCCAGTGTTACATTAGTTTCAGGTGTACAATATAGTGACTCAGCATTTCCATACATTACTCAGTGCTCATCATGATAAGTGCGCTCTTAATCCCCATCACCCGCCCCACCCCCACCTCCCCTCTGATAACCATCATTTATTCTCTATAGTTAAGAGTCTGTTTCTTGGTCTGTTTCTCTCTCTTTCCCTTGATTCATTTTTTTGCTGTGGTGGTGGTTTCTTAAATTCCACGTATGAGTGAGATCCTATGGTATTTGTCTTTGTCTGATGGGCTTATTTTGTTTAGCATCATACTCTCTAGATCCGTCCATGTTCTTGCAAATGGCACGATTTTGTTCTTTTTTATGGATGACTAATATTCCATGGTGCATATATACTACCACATCTTTATCCTTTCGTCTGTTGATGGACACTTGGACTCCTTCCGTAGTTTGGCTATTGTAAGCAATGCTTCCTTGATCAGTTTTGATAAGGGATGTTAAATAACATGATGGAAAGGCTTAATATAACACTGAGTAACATAGGCAAACGGAAGTTTGTGAGTAATAAAGTTACCTTGAAAAGGGTAAGAGGAAAGGATCATATGATTACAAAAGGATAAAATTAACTGCAAAGAGAGATGCAAAAATTCAAATACAAAAGTGCTGTAATTTGCTTTATGGTCAGTGCAAGAGGTAAAAATAATTTACTTCCAGCAATAGTTAAGGGTTCAGAATTAAGAAGTTAGAGTGTTAAGGCTATATATATAAATACACACACACACACACACACACACACACACACACACACACACACGCGCAGGTTTGTTAGTAATCAGAGAGTTTGAAGTAAAAGAATCTCTGATCATTAAACTATGGATCACTAATGCAGTAAGGTAACATTTATTGAGCAGTTGTAGGCAGCATGCTGTGCAGGTGCTAAGTAAGGAAAGATGTGTAAAGGAAATAGCCATAAAACAAGGCAGGATGCGATGGTGCCATAAGAAAGATGAAAATTTTGTGCAACTGAAGTTCAGAGGATGGAAAGCCTATGTGTAGCCTGAGGAGCAGAAAAGAGCTTCATGGAAAAGGTTTAGTGATTTCTCATTGCACTGAAGCTATGGTTGTCTAAAATCTTTACCATGAAAGCATGGTCCAACCCTGTCCTACTAGCTTCTACTTTGTTTCTGTTCTTCACCTCCCTAGGCCTTCTTTTCAGGATTTTGAACTCTCCATGTTTTTTCCTCCACTGCCTACATATATATGTAGAGTCTGGAATACTCTATCCCAGTGCCCCATTCTTTGACCTTTTGTTCTTTGATCACTACTTCCCACCTCATCTAGAGCGTCACTTCCACAAGGAAGCCTTTTTGATCCCCCATTCTAGGTCTGGTTCCTTTGTTATAAACTGTCAAGAGTGCACCTCTTTCCCTCCATAGTCCTTATAATTATACAACCGTTAACATGATGGACTGTTTAATATCTGTCTCTTCCACCGACTGTAAGCTCCATGAAGAAAGAGGTAGTGTCTGTTTAGCTTGACTTTTCATTCCTAGTTTCTTGTAATTGACAATAAAGACATCTGTATTTGTTGAATAAAGGAGTTCCTATGCTGGGCCTTGAGAGATGACCAGGAATTGCAACTGCCAAGACTGGGAATTGAGGAAAAGTATCAGCACGCATCAGTGAGGAGCAGGCCCTTGGAATGGCAAGGCACTGGCAAGGTCTGCTTGTGCCAAAGCCACCTGGCTTCACCTGGAAGGAGGGTGAGGCCAGATCCTGGAGTACCTTGCCCTTGACTGTGGCATTGGAATCCTGGAGTTTGGACTATTAGAGAGTGACTTTTTAGGACCCCAGGAAGGAAAGATAATTTCACAGTTTTATTTATTACAGGCTAAGGTTTTTAAAAGGATTTTAGCAAATTTGGTCATTGAGATCACAAAAAAGGCAGTTACACAAAAATGATATTTTTTAAATGAGAACAAATTTCAAGCATTAAGTATCACTATGTATAAAATACCATTCTGGCTACCATGCAGAGGTGTATCAAAAATGGCCCTTGTGCTCTTCCTGATGAGGAGATGGGGAGAGGGAAGGTAGAGGAGCTAACTATACTGTTCAACAACAACAACAACAACAAACAGTGGACTTTCCCAAATTAAGCCTGTGATGGAGCCATGCTCTGATGACCAAGAACAGGATAAACACCTCCTGGCTCTTGTAAAAAGTAGTGACTTAAGGGGAAGTTCTAAAGTCTATGTCTTCCGTTCCCTCTATTCTGAGAGGAGGTGTTAATAAAGACTTCATTTTAAAAGGCCCTCTTCCAAAATAAAACAAAAGCCCCTTCCAGATACTAAACGAGTGACACTGTGCGATATTGTGTGTGACTCTGATGGCTGGCTGTCATTCCTATCCAGCTCCACCCTGGCCTCCCACAGCTTGATAGGTAGCATTCTATAAGTTCCAAAAATGAGGCAAACCCTACTCTTAGAATAAAGAACTCAGCAGCAAACTAGTTAAATACAAAGAAGTGCCTGCTTATTACTGTCAGTGTCAATTTCACAGACCAACTTCAGGCTCACTTGTCTAGGTAAAGCATATGGACTGGTTCTAAAATCAGCATTATTACCTATGAATAATTGAGACTTGAAATTGTACGCAAGGTGCATATGAGACATATTTTGTTTAAATACAGAACTATTCATCAAGGAGTGACATCGGTTCAAACTTCTGTCCTAAAGAGAATAAAGGCTTCATATGCCCCCTGAAAGTTCAGGATACCCTTTTGTGAAGAATAGTATTGCTTAATCTCAGGAAACAAACTGAGGGTTGCTGGAGTGGTGGGGGGTGGGAGGGATGGGGTAGCTGGGTGATAGACATTGGGGAGGGTATGTGCTATGGTGAGCGCTGTGAATTGTGTAAGACTGTTGAATCACAGACCTGTACCTCTGAAACAAATAATACATTATATGTTAAAAAAAGAAGATAGCAGGAAGGGAAAAATGAAGGGGGGTGGAAATCGGAGGGGGAGACGAACCATGAGAGACTATGGACTCTGAGAAACAAACAGGGTTCTAGAGGGGAGGGGGGTGGGGGGATGGGTTAGCCTGGTGATGGGTATTAAAGAGGGCACATTCTGCATAGAGCACTGAGTGTTATGCACAAACAATGAATCATGGAACACTACATCAAAAACTAATGATGTAATGTATGGTGATTAACAACATAATAAAAAAAAAAGAAAAAAGTAATATAAAAAAAGAATAATGCTTAGAAAAAGGTAATCATTCAGAATGCAATGAAATGAAATAAATCCTATCTGTTTTGGCAAGCTAAGGCTTTAATATGGTACCCCTGTACAAATGAAGGAATGCTAACTCATTTGATCATGTATGCTGCGGTGTTTTACAGATACTAAAGTCTTTAAGTAATATAAGACATAACGCGGATTCTACCCTTTTCAATTACTGGAAGATGAAGACTCCTAGTTCCCTCCACCCCCGATGCTTCCCTGAAATAATACAGTAAAAATGCAAGCTTTGATTAAGAACTGGGGAATTAGAATTGATTTTCAGATGCTATTCTTTTAGCAGAATTGAGTCGAATCTTCATTTCTCAAGTAGAGGATATACACGAAAACTTCAGTTCCTAGAAGAGATACTTTTTCTCCATTGAAGAGGTTGTTATTTCAATGCCTCCTCTCATATATACATATATTATTCAGTGTTTTTACATGTAGACACGTAGATCCCAATAAACACACACATACCTTCCTTAATAGTGAAAATTTCCCCTATCTGTGTCTTTGCAACATTCCTATCCTCGTGTTAATTCAAGGTTTTGACTTAAATCTTTTAAGCCCAGTGGAGTTCTGTCTGTCTTCAATAATGTAGTCCTAACAGATGAGGGTGTGTGGGGTAGAGCCGCAAATCTCTGCCATATCACAGTTATGTCTGGGTGTGGATGTTCTACCTAGATCATAGAGACCTGTATCCAGATTTGCAAAGTCTGCAAAAAGAAAAAAAAAATCGGTGTTCTATGGTAGCTACAGAGTTCGGAGTAGAAATTTTCTCAATTTCATTTTTTTTTGTTCATAGATAAACTAAAATAAAGCTCTGCTCTCTGTAAATGAGTTGAGAACATAGGTTTGAAATGCATTTTACCTGCTTCTAATCCTAGTATTGTCATTTACTGAGTGTTGCCTGAGCCAGTTACCAGGCTGACTCTCATTGCCTCGATTTCCTCACCTGTGAAGGGAGGAACTCTACCTCTGGGTTGCTGGGAGCATAAACACGGGAATACACACAAAGCACTTCGACTTATACCATATATATCATAAGTTCCCGATAGGTAACATTTACTATCTGGAAATGATTATACTGTTCCTCAGAACATAACAAAATATCATAGAATAAAAGTCCCTATTTCCCATCATGAATAAAGGAAGATTTTTATTTCCTCCCTACCTCTCCCCTTTACTCTCATTTATCATTCCTTCTCACTTGGAAAGGCTGGCTATGTATTCCACGATAAACACCGCTCAGTGTTAAGCCAAATGCTAACCATGGTCTTTAGTAATTTGACTCATGGTGATTACAGGCAAATAAACAAAAAACAGACCAACACGAACCTACTAAAATAAATGTTTTGGGTTCTCCTCGGTCCTGCTGTCAGGAACCCTGCTGCTGGCATATAGAAAGAATCTTCTTTCCATTAGGAGGAAATGGGAGCATTGACATTTCCAACTCTTCCAGGAGAGCCTTTCTGAGTTTGCTAGTTCGCTGGTGTGGGAGCCTCGTGCCTGCAGCCACTGCCACAAGAGGGACATTATTTATCAGCGCAGCAAGTGTCACGTCAACTGTTCCAAGGTTCTGGGCCGGTTTTCAATGAGTCCCTTTCTGCCCCCTTTCACGTTGGTTTCGTAATGGTGCACATACTGGGGCTTTAATCGCACACTGTGCAGTGGAGGGAGCAATTGGTTATTAATATTTTTGAGGCACTTCCTGCAGCAAAAGGTCTGTTGTGGTTTCCACAAAACCACCCAGATGTTCATTCTTTCTTTTTCTTTTTCCCCAGTTAGCTCTTTCAGATGAAGTTTCAGGGAGAGCTTCCCAGACTGCTCTTCAGTGACATTTTTGCCTGCTCAAGACTGATCAACTTTCTACCAGTTTTAGAAATTACTGTAACTTCGCTCTCCGGTTTACTTTATATGAATAAATCAATAGATCGAGAACAAAGAAATGTTGATTTCTACCTCTTGTTTACCCCTTTCCTCTTAAGCTCTGTCCTACCCTTTTTTTTTTTTACCCTCTCCATCTGGTCTTTGGGTATGTGCTAAATGCAGAGATGTAGCACACTTATTTTAAAGGATTCTGGGGAGATAGCGTAAAGGCAGAAATGTAGCTTAATAGTCATTTGGCTAAGCTGTGAAGCTTAGTTTCCATATAAATGAACCAAGGCAATAAATATTAATTATAATCTGACTGCATTTCTTAACTAAGCATGATACCTAGAATTTGAAAAGCTAGAAAAACAGAAACGGAAATGATCCTTCCTTCTTTTCCTATTTACCAAGCTTAACCACATCCTGGAATGGTGACTGCTCCAAGGGGTGGCCTGGGGGCCTGTATTCCTTTCATAAACTGCATTCTCCCACTTACCCCAAATTAGTGTGCAATTTAAGTAAAAACAGTGGGCTTTCTATGCAAATGAAATTTTAGGACAGGTCCACTTGCATGCTTTCCAGTGGATTCATACCCTTAAGGCCCAAATACAGAATTTCTGTAGCTGCCATAGTTCTGTGTGCATAAGCCAATGTTAAGCTGGAGTATCGGAGTGAATATGTTACTTTGGCCCCCTAATGTTCATCCACTTTCCTCCTAATATCCCATATTACAATTTTCCTCTGAGGTGCTATCCTTATCCTACATCTAAACCCCTTAATTTAGGTAGAATTGTTTCCACGTGTGATCTTAGGAATGGATCTGTGATTTAGGTTTTGCAGGTAGTGCCTTGGATGCCCCTGGCTCCGTCTTGTTGAATGGTTTAGCAATATACATACGAGCTCTTTGCTGAGACTGTTAGAAGAAAAGCACACTCTTTTCTCTGGATTTGAACCTGAGAAGCTAAGGCTTTGGCAGGGTTGTCCGCCATCTTACCACTTCGTGGAGCCTGAGCTTGAAGCCCATCGAGTGGAAGGCAAAACCTGAAGACAGAGAGAAATTCGATTTTGCTGAAATTATTTGAATTCTCTGAATAAAAACATGGAGATTCTAGGTGCCAGCCTACCTGTCTTCCTGCCTTCCCCTCTCCTGCCCTCCCTTCCTTCCTTCCTTCCTTCCTTTTAATGTACTTAATTCTGAGCTGAGTTGGGTTTTGTGTGTGTGTGTGTGTGTGCTTACATTTGTTCTGAGTTGAATCTTCTATTTCAGTTAAAAGAGTTTTAGTGCCAGAAAGGGAGAAAGAAGTGGCAGGGGGCGGGGGGGTGGAAGTAAAGATAAAATATATGAGATTCTAAAACATGTTTTCCTTAGGAGTAGAATAAAATTAAGATCTAGGAAAATATTTGGGACATTGTTCAATGCCATTCAATGAGTTGTTGCAGTTGTTCAATTCAATATAGTGGCTCTGAGTAGGAAGTAATTTTGATAGAACCAAAAATGTGTTACAGGTCATGCAAAAGGTGTGGGTTTAGTATAGATGTGGATCACCCTTAGGATAATTCAGAACCATGGCAGAGGTTAACTTTTAAATTTGAAGAAAGACAAGATTTGCCAATATTTCAGGTAACCCTGCAAGACCACTCACAATATCTTTTTTTTTTAATTTTATTATGTTATGTTAATCACCATACATTACATCATTAGTTTCTGATGTAGTGTTCCATGATTCAGTGCGTATAACACCCAGTGCTCACAATATCTTAATTAAAATGGACTTTGGAAATCTTTTTTTGTGATTAAAAAGCTTTCAGAGATTTGAGTTCAAATTTGATTAGAAGCTTGAGCGTCTTTAAGAATGACTAGGATGGTATTCTGTACATTTAAAAATGTCATTTTGATAGTTTGGATTGCCGTAAAATTCTTACTTCCAAATACATTTAGTAAAGAATTCAAAATTGCAGTTTAACTTTAAGAGTCTGAGGTCTGTACATTACGCTTATTATTGCTTTTCATCTTTTTTGAAGTTAGGCTAGTAAAACAAAGCTTGCTTTCAACAACTGTGTAATATCAGCCTAACTATCATAGTAAATGTTGATTGTTGAGATTTAATAAAGCTATTGGTATCTAAAATGTTGTTCCTTAAATTACCACGCTGCATAAAGTCTGCAGCGTGCTACTTGAAGCATAAAAAGTACATTCCACTTTAAAGTTTGAGAAACTTTAAAATTCTGCCATCATGTTAACAAACACAGGATATAGTGGGAAGCCTTGTGAGGCTTCTAGTCAGTGGTGTGCTCCGTCAGATCTCCCGAAGCTGAGCATGACGGGTGCTCTCGGACAACTTGAATGTTCACGTGTCCTTTGGGTTTGAATTGAACTACATGAACATTTGTGAACAAGTTTACATGCTTTTGTAGTATTATTAAAACATGCAGCCAAAGAAATTTGGATATTTTAAAGTACAAGAACAATACCAGAGAGGAAACAGGTCAGCAGTATAAACTATTAGTTCTCCAAGTACCATAATAGTGTTAACACATGGGAGAATTTGTTTTCTTATGTTGTAAATCAGTAGGCATGTTCATTTTTAGTGGTTTAATGCTCATCATTGTTTTTCTCATGGCATATTGACAGCACTAACTTTCTTATAACTACATGAATATCTTATCATATAACCTAAAGGAAATGGACCAACAGTTGTTCCAAGTGAACATTGATCTATTTCCAACATAATTTGTAAATGAAAATTGGTGTGCTCTCCTGTTCGTGCACTGCCTATTGGCTGTATGAAAGCAGGCACTATGTGTCTTATAGTCACCAACTTATTCTCAGGATCCAACTGGATTCCCAATAAATGTTTTTGAATAAATGAATAATGATTAAATTAATGAACAGAAGTAGATTTTTGAAGATGACTTAGGAGGGGAGGATTTGGATGTAACAACTGGTATGTACGTGGATGCAAAACCAATTTTTTTTTTTGTACTAGCAAGTGTCATTATTAAGGAATTAGGAAGAATGGTTAGGGAAAAACACTAAATAAAAACACTAAGCAGAAACCAATAAAACACTAAATAGAAATCTTGGAGCATGGTGAAAGGAATAGGTTAAGGTCTGAAAGAGTGATGATGTATCTAGTCCTGCAGTTGGGAACTGAGTGAAATTCAAAAAAATGATGAATGAGAATTCAGAAATTAACAAGGGTCAGTGGTAGCCAGAATAAAATTAGAATGTATTGTAACATGGGGAAAAATGGTGAAGTTCAATGGCTGTTTTGAGTCTATGCACCAAACTGTAGAAAGTAGTTGATGAAAGAAACTGAAAGGGAGAATTATTTTTAGATTTTGGAAGAGGCTGGTTGGAAATACACTAGAAAGTCATAAAAATAAAACATAGAGCTAAACTTTTATGAGATGAACATACCCCAAAGTTAAGCAGAGTTCCAGAGAAATACCTTTATTATCACTATTGATCTGCGTTAATACGTAGGCTACTAGTGACAGTGGTAACTGATGCTAGTTCCTACATAGTGATGATCTGGTTAGTTCAGAAATTTATTTGGTAGGCAACAAACAATCAAACAAAAAACCTGGGTTTTTATATCTTTTTTTCTCCATTTCATATTTCCACATAGGGCAGTCATACTCTATATGACAGAGTCCTGACACGGTGTGGTAGCACTTCAAAGTGCTTGTAAGCTTCTTCACGTTTATTACTACTTTTATACATTCTTTGCTATCAGGATCAGAAAAATGGCAAGCATCTAAGACCTTCATCAAGCTGAGTCACTTCTAAAAATGGCTTCTCGCAACCACTGTGTCTGGAAAAGCTATTTATGTTTGATGACTTTTGGCCATTAGGGATTGTACTTAACTGTACAAGATACACTTTGGAACTTAATCCTCAGATACTTTCCCTCTTTTTAATCCTCTAAGTAGTGTGGTGAAATTTAGAACCTTTATTCCAGATATTGCTTGTGACTTTTTTAATGGTGAGTAGGATGTTGTGTACCAACAGAGATGGTACCAAGGTAACTGTCACGATAATTAATGTAAAAGAACAGCCAATTACAGATTTATAATTCACAGAGGAAAATTAGAACTTACCTTGAAGTTCATCTACTTGAAAAAATCTGTTATGAATCCAATAACATTTGAAACACTATTATCAAATATTACAAAATATTTACCGTGTAAGTTTCTGACTCTTATTCACACTATAAAAGATCAAGGTTCAGCCTACATCTATTAGGTTTGTAAAGAAACATTACTGCACAGTATTATCTAATCAGAATTGATCTACAGTGCTTTCATTTCTAGGATTTTTTTCTGAATTTTTCTAAGACCCTTTGGGAATAATGGAAGGTGGCAGTTGCTGGATATAGCAAAAGTAGATTGATGTTCTAAATAATAAATAATAGAAAACCAAATAAGAGCTGTGGTCTCAAAGTAGCTATTCATAGCATTAGGGGACAGATGCTTTGGGGAAAGGAAGTGATACATCCTGTGGCTATCACTATACTGTTTTTGAAAGAACAGTAGTCCTGTTGAATAAACAAAGTAACATATCTCAAACTCCAATAACTGGTCTTGTACTTCTGTTGCCAATTAAAGACACTTACTTACTTACTTACTTACTTACTTATTTATTTTTATTTTCTGGATATATTTGAATTTTTTTATTCAGTTAGCCAACATATAGAACATCATTAGTTTTTGATGTAGTGTTCAACAATTCATTATTGCATATAACACCCAGTGTTCATCACAGTTATTTATTGAACAGAAATACAGGAATTTACTACAGAGTTTTGATTCTCACTTTTATTTATGACTCATTTCAAGGTATTGAGAGAACCCCTTGGCTGCTCTGCTTCAGAGTTTGTTGTTGGAAACCTTTCATAAGATTTAATGTGTATTTGAAGTTCAACTAATGATAATAGTCCATACTTGATGAGATGATTGGCATCCTCTATGGCAGTTGAAATCAGTTATTCTTTTAAACTATTTTTAAGTTGTTTCAAATGTAGAGGATAAATTATTTAAACTATTTTATTCAAACTATTATTCAAACTATTCTAGTTTGAATCCTGTTTTACAAAGTCATCTTAATCTTATAGCAAGTCCTCAAACACAACCCTTGTTTCCTTATATTAGTACCTATGGAATTTGGAAAGTGTGCCAAAATGGCAGGATGAGGATGTGTGATTGAATAATACCTAGTGGCTTGGATTTTTATCTTTATATACCTTTTATTCCATGTTACCTTTTAACCATAAAGCATTTGGACTAAAAACGAAACATGGTATGTTTTCTCAGGACTGCATATGAAACAGTGACCCTATTGTTAATTTTTGGGCTTTTGCTCAGAGAAATTATTGGTACTATTAATATTTTAGCTTAAAATACTCATTTCTAAGTAGCAAAATGGTATTAACTGGGCTTATTTAGTATAATAATAAGCAATGAGGAAATAATTTAAGAGATCACATGTGTGTTCATTTCAATTTGCATAATAACACCTCCCCATATTTGGAAATAACTCTTTTAACAAATGTTCCCAGGCTTGATAAATTACTATGTAAATTTCTCATATATGCAGACACTAAGTAAGAAGGAATCCTCACTGTCTCATTTGGAATTAACAGAATTTCAGACATCCTGGACAGCTACAAATATTTAGTTCCCATTACATATATAGTTATCTGATTTTTCCTTCAGGTTTATTGAACTGGATAGCTATAATGGACCTAAAACATTGTGTAAGTTTAAGGTGTACAGTGTGTTGATTTGATACACTTATATATTGCAAAATGATTACCACCAAAGTGCTAGTTAACACCTCCATCACATCACATGATTACCATTTCCTTAACAGTTACCTGTTAATGTCCAGAAATTGGTGTGGGTGTGTCTTGAAGTAGAAGTAGACAAAAGGCAATGAGTAACTAGGCAAATAATCACATTGCCCTGGAGGAAGGAAAGGATTTAAGAGCTAGAGAGAACTGTGATAAGGAGGTATCTGTTTTTAAAAAATGTGGCATTAAGGCTAATCCAATGGATGAAGTGGAGGGAAGGAATTATCTTTCTTCTTGAATCATTATTGTATTCCAAATAAATAATACTGTAATTACTTTTTTCATAAATGATTACTTAGTTGCTTTGCCTCCTGAATTAGCTCTATTTACTCAGAGAGAAGAAAGTAATTAGATTAACTTACTTGCCAAATTTGCCTAAATCTTCTAAGGCAGTTCTGGTTTTAATGAAATATCTATCACTGTGGAAATCAGTGTAAAAGCCACTGATTTTAATCTACATAAGAAGTTCTCTCTTTAAAACTGAAAAAAAGGGGATTGTCATTTTTCTGCTAAAATCTATTTTGTTTTTACTGTGAATGGAGCTTTTACAAACAACTTGATTTTTTGAACGTCAGGAGCTATGCTTGATTTTATTTTATTTATTTATTTATTTATTTAATATTTTATTTATTTATTTGACAGAGAGAGACACAGCTAGAGAGGGAACACAACAAGGGGAACGGGAGAGGGAGAAGCAGGCTTCCCACCGAGCAGGGAGCCCGATGCAGGGCTCGATCCCAGGACCCGGGGATCATGACCCAAGCCGAAGGCAGATGCTTAACAGCTGAGCCACCCAGGTGCCCCGCTATGCTTGATTAAAAAATAAAATTGTGTAGGTATCTTCTGATCATATTTTTACTACAACTAAATAGTATGTGGGAGAAATATTTTTAAGATAAGTATTTAGAAATGAAGGTATTGATTACAACTTTATGC